>NW_025846182.1:327528-342817 GCF_002878395.1 Capsicum annuum | reverse complement strand
TCATAACTCAAACAAAACATTATGAATGTACCAATACACTGAGAGTTCATTGTTTTTAATATCCAATGATACTAGATTTCATTGGAAAAACATGTATTCTAGCCCTAATAAAAAAAAGAAACTGAAACATCAGGGAATCTATGCTCTCTATTGAAACCCTATACATAACAATGAATTAAATTCAGAAATTGAATTAGCTTGGGGCTCAATGGGTGAAAGAAAACCCAATTATGAAATCCCACATACATAGAAGAAATGATCTTAGACTTGAAGATTGAAAATTGATGAACAATAGCTCTTTCTTTTGAGAAGAGAAAATCACCTTTTTTTCTGAAATTTTACTAATTATCTACTGTATTACGAGAGAATAAGGGACTTAGAGGAATTTAGGAGTATTATTTACCTTTAGCATGGTTTAAGTGTCTTAGTTTAGGTGTTTAAATTTTAGGGAAAGATAACTAAAGAATTTATGAAGTGTGATATATAAACCATCTCACGATCGTGAGATCTGCCTACGATCATAGGTGGTGCAACTAGGTTAATTGCTAGTTTTAAGGATTCTATCTAATTCATCAGATGATACAAGGGATGACTTGTAGGATCATCTCATAAAATTCCTTAGTTTATTATTGAATTTCCAAGCCGAAACAAACTTTGCAAGCTATGATCATTGCCAATATCGTGGTTTATACCTATGAAATTGGTACCCTTTATTTCTAAGAAGTATATTTGTAAAATTTCAGGTTTATGGGACTTTTCATGGAAATGAAGGCATAGAACATACATACTATCTACATACGATCATGGGAAGAAGAATATAATTCCTTAACTAGTAATTATGTAATTTGATTAGTGAGAAATCAAATTTGTTGGGAAGAAGAATAAATTCCTTTCATTTAATGGCCTTGAGCTAAAAAAACGTCAGAATCTATGAGGTATTCTCATTTGAAGTTGTTTATAGAAAGATTTTTTAGATTAATCAGTCGATAACGAAGGTTTCAACATGGATATGATCTAGAAGATACTTGTGGACTTAATATTTGTCTAAATCACTTATCATACTACAAAAACTTGATGTATGGTTCTCTATGTAATAGAAGCATGGTTCTAGTCTAAGATTGGACTTTTAGGATGTTATAGTTGTAGTTCATAACTGAAGTGTTGTTTTCTACTTCTTATCTCTCATCGGAGTAGGTCAAATGATTTGTCGAGGACATAGAACTTTGTTTAGAGTCTAAAACCACATTTTTAGATATATGGGAAAAGTTTGGGCTCAGCCAAAGCCTTTTCAGCAGCCAATTTAGCTTTCTTTGGTATAGTTCTCTTATAATTGGAGTGACCCAGAATTAAGACCCCCCTTTTGCTATATATCCCTTTTAAGAAGGATGAATCTTTTTCTTCTTGGAGTTGTGCTTTTTCTTAACCATATCTGCATAGAAAAGAAACCATATACTATAGAAAGGTTAAAAAATAAAAAAAATAAAATTGCATGGCTAAACAACTTTAGCTCATTGATAACACTCAACTTACGTGTCAATTTAAGTGCAAGGTGGTAGTTGTCAATATATTTACCCATCTAAGAGCCGGGGTTGAATCCACGAGGAACAATGTGAGTAATGATTGAATAACTTCAAAATAAAAGTTACTCTATAAGTTCAAACCGATGGTACAAAATGGTTTGGGGGATTCTCAATCTTTTTAAATGTGAAAGTAACTCTTGGGATTCTAAAGGACTAATTTGAGACTACGAATAATTAAAGTATAATCAATTAAAATGAATATTGGTACTATGCTTTACTAAGGGAAAATTATGCATGGGATCATAAAGATTTTGTGCAAATTTGAATCATTCATGATGTGGTAGGGTAGGTTTAAGGTCTTTGAAGCTAGTTTTTCAACAAAAACCTCAAATATGTCACTCATTGACCCTTTCAAGTACGTAATGAGTGTTTCCTTTAAATCCACCCAATATCTAACTTTGTTAGCCATATTCCTAGGATGATACCACTGGCATTGTCAACTTCCTAATCACCCTTGTCTAGGATAGTGAATAATTGGCAAGACATACCCATAAATTGTCTACTATTACTTTGTTTCCCACATCCCTCTTCAAGGATGAGGTGGGTTCCTAAAGTTCACCCAAACCCCTCTTTCAAAGATGGTTTGAGATTTCAAGAG
The DNA here is from genome assembly GCF_002878395.1 of Capsicum annuum. Lineage (NCBI taxonomy): Eukaryota > Viridiplantae > Streptophyta > Magnoliopsida > Solanales > Solanaceae > Capsicum > Capsicum annuum. The sequence goes on along the minus strand of NW_025846182.1, from coordinate 340,639 downwards.
CCTGGGGTTTTCATACATCAAACCCATATAGGTATTTAGGGCTTTCACCTAAAATCCCAAAAAAAATATTCAAGCAATAGTAGAACCCAAATCACAAACTAGTAAAGGCACAAACAATTCAAATCCCACACATATTTTCACCCTAATCTAGCATAATCCTAAGAGGTAGAGAGCACATCATATGGATAATGAAAAAAATATACCAAGATATCCATCAAACTTATTCATAAGAAAATAAAGAGAGGACAAAGCACACTTTAGACTCAAATGAATCTTCAAGAGACAAAGCCAAATGTACACTTTAAAGTTCCTCTAATTTAATCATCTCAAATTATTGTAAATTTAAGCTCGAAGCTCTAAGAAATAACAAAATTCTAAGCTGGGGATGGGAAGTAGGGCTGTAGAATGATAATTTTTTATATGAATGGATTTTGAGCCTTAAATGGGATGTTGAGGTCAGCTGGCCCGAATGATGTTTTTTCCTCGGGTCATTTTCTGCTCTCTCGTGATTGTGGAGACTTGATCGAAATCATACCTACTGTGACCGTGGAGGACTGATTGAGTTCGCCATTGGTTGACTGGATTGACTAATTGCAATCATACACCTCATCTTGTGATCGTTATAACTGAGAGATAGATCCTTCTTTTGCACTTCTATTATTTTATTTATCCTTTTTAGCTCAAAGTTACTTCTTTTCTTCTCAGCACTTATATACCTACAAAATATGAGAATTACTGTATTTACCCGCATATATGTCTCACTTAGACATTCAAATCATAGTATTGTGCATGAATGTTAAGAGAAAATAATTGATAAATTAACAACACCCCAACTTCAAGCTATGCTTGTCCTCAAGCAACACTATCTTTTACCATGAGACAATGCACTTTTATGCCCAAATTAGATGACCCAATTGATGATGATAACATAAACTTGATTTCTAAGCACTTAGCTCTTCACATATGGGCGAAGTCAAATTAAAGATACCCCTCAACATGAAATGTAATTTTAAAGGATGCACAAGACTCTAAAGAACAACCACGCAACAATCACTAATACTCTAGAAATGACTCACCTTTAGACCTCAACCAAATTATACTTCTTTTTTTGATATTTATCGGGAGATGGCAAAATCACCCACCTCAACTTTTTCACAAGCCTCCTCTCAAGCAATAAAATTCTACACACCAAGTTATCATGTATGAAATAAGGAATTTATGTTTGAAATACTCCCTCTATAAAAAACTATCGATGTTAACAATTACCATACCATTGGGTTGCCCTTATTTTCTATTGCCGCTATGATAAAAGTACTTGGCTGGAGATCTCAAAGGACTTTTTAATATTGTAATATAGGTTCGGGGAGAATGAGTAGGATATCATCTAGGAATGAAGTGACTACACCCTCCTTGAACATCTACATCACTTTCACACTATTCAATCTAACATTTTACTATAGGCCACTTCTCTTTGTTTTCTCTTTTTACGCATATGCCTACTTTTGTATTCCTTGGTTTACCTACTTTCTTTTAATTTATTTTTCTTGCATTATTCATGATTTCTAATCCTTTGTTGGGTCCTTTCTTTTTATTTCAATTTTCTCTCAATGCTTAAGCCTATAGGCACTTTCTTAAAACTTTGTGGACCCATATTATCTCTTCCAATCTTTACCAACCCCAACTAAGGCTTTTAGCCTCAAGTAGCAATTGTAAGTTCAAGCAGGATAGGGTTTATAGGAATGATAAAATTTGAAAGGTTGATGGCTTGCAATGAGCTTACCTAATGAAAGGTATAAAGGCTCAAAGTGGGTGACTAGGGATAACATCTATGCAAGGAGTGAGTTTTTAGGCTAAAGTGGACTTCCAATGTCGCAAAGATAGCCTAAGATAATCTCCCCAACCAAATTAAATCATAATTATCTTTGAGAGAATAATGGTGAAAGTTCTAGATGGTAAAGTATACATGAGATTCAAACAAATAAGGTCACCACACATGGCATGTAAATTCTCCAAGGAGGCTGCCCCTCTCGCTAGAGACAAAAATAGAGTATCTACAAATTTTCACAAGTCAAAAATTTTGAGTGAAAAATAGGGAAAAAGAATTGTTACAATGTACCTCACATCCATGGCCTTGATTTTCTCAAAAAATTTTGGACGGAGAGGGGTGTGTGCTTTGCATTTACACCATCCATAATTTGCTAACCGTGGAAACAACCCATGTCTTGGTCTCACATTTTGGGTTTACATGGGAAAACCAACATATGACTACTCAAAATTCACCAATTAAATGAGTTCAATCCCGAATCCATAATGCCACTACTACCCAGAATTTCTTTGCATTTATAAATTTGATGTTACGGGTACTTTGACTTTCCCTGTATGTGTGGCTCAAGACCCAATCATGATGAGTTTTCCTTAAGAAAGTCGTCACTCAGCCTATCATAGGTAATGGTTCATCCAAAATCATTATTAAAATAAATATATAACAAAAAAAATTAATTCACAAAATTTCTATGCTTCGTGTGTACTAAATTCCAGTATTATAAGCCAACATGTATTCACACAAGGAACGGGCCACATACCCGCAATAAAAATAATTTTAGTGACCTCACTACATAACACAAAAATATAAGAAGGTAAAAGGTCTCCTTGAAACAACATTGATAACCGTGTGATAAGCTGGACATAGAGGTGTGATCACGAAAACATAGGTGCAATCGTGGTAATTGAAGCTATTTGCTCCTTTGTTCTGCCCTATTTTTCTTCATGGCTACCACATATCTAAACTTGGTTTTCCTCTATTTTTCGCCTCTAATCATGTCCAAAGCACCTAAAAACATCAAAATATTTTGATTTATTAAAAAATAAAAAATGTAAACATGAAAAAGGATTTGAATCAGCTCCCCTACTTCCGATCGATACATCATTTTGGAACATGGGGTCAAGGTGAAGGCGCCATGACACTACTTCGATCATTCCACTTCAATGAATAAATCTTTACCCAACTTATCATCAAACTTTCGACTGGGCTTATTGGGTATCGGTGAGAGCATCAAACATCCACTTGTTATACATTGAATCTTGACTTTGTTGACCTTTAAGTTATGGGCTTCCTTTTGTCCTTTAGGAATGATGAACTCCAAAATGTAGGGATTCACCTTCTCATCTCCAAACATCATTATTTGCTTAGGTGGTTCGACTTTCATCACATCCACAAAGCATAATGTTGAGAAGTAGTTCGATAGAGGTCTTTTTCCATGTTTTGGAGTCACACCCCTCAAGACATTATCACTCCTAAATGGACTAGAGCCTTCACAAAGGATTTACTTGGCTTTTGCTTTTGACTTTAGTACCATTTCCTTAAATTTGGCATCATATCATATGATTGGTTTGGTTGGCTGGGAAATCATTGATTATTCTTCAACATTGAGCTAATTTTAAATAATAACCACACTCATAGTATCCAAGAGGTTATCTCTCACACCCAATTCTTCTATTCTCTCATTCTCCTCTCTACATGCCTCCATGTCTTGATGCTTAAGATTTATATTTTTCCCTGTTGACTCCATCTGATCAAGGATAAGTTGAATCATTCCTCCAACACCATAATTTTTTATGCTTCTTTCTTCCTTATTTTATCATAAGACCTATCAAAATCTTAAGAAGAACTGGCAATTGGGTAATCATAACTGGGGCAGAGGCCATTTGGACAATCACTCCAATGTCCATCTTGACCACCATATAGAGAACAGTCATACTCCTTAAAATATCGAGATGGTGCACACATCTCTCTCCTGTGAGCATATTTATAATCTTGACAAAAGCGGGGTTGATTGTAATATAGACATAGATTGTCATGATAGGATCTCAAACCACCAAATTCACGTTCATTACAAGATGCCATATTAAAAACTAAACATAAAATAAGAACCTAACGGAAAAAAGAAACAAAATAAAATAAAATAAACTATTCACAAGTTTGAATTAAAGCAAGTAAACTAAAATTCCAAACTAACTCTACAAGCTAAATTATTCCACGGCAACGGTGCCATTTTTTATAACGCTCAACTTACTCATCAATTTAAGTGAAAAGAAGTCATTGTTAATATATTTACCCAACTAAGAGTCGGGGTTGAATCCACGAGGAACAATGTGAGTGATGATTTGATAAATTAAAAATAAAAGTTACTCGCCAAGTTCAAACCTATGGTGCAAATGGTTTAGGGGATTATCAATCTATTCAAATGTGAATTACCTCTTTGACTTATAAAAGACTAATTCAATACTAAGAATAATTAGAGAATAATCAATTAAAAATTATCTTGGAACTATGCTTTCCTAAGGGAAAATTATGCGTGGGATAATGATGATTCTATGCAAATTCGCATCACTGATGATGTGGTTGGCTAGGTTTAAGGTCTTCGAGGATCGATTTCTAGCAAAACCTAAAATAAGCAACACATTTACTTTTTTGAATACCTAACGTGTCTGTCAATTGAGTCCACTCAATACCTCAAGTGGGTATCCCTATATCTAAGATGACACCTATGGAATAGTCAACCTCCGAATCACTCTTATGTCTAAGATAGTGAATAATTAGCAAAACATACCTATAAATTATCTTTTATTACTTTGGTTCCCACACCCCTTCTTCCGAAGATGAGGTAGGTTCCTTAAATTCACCTAAAACCCTCTTTCAAGGATGGTTTAAGCTTTCAAGATCTTGGGATTTTCATCCGTCAAACACATTTAGGTATTTGGGGCTTTCACCCACAAATCCCAACCAATTTACTCAAGAAATAGTAGAACCCACATCATAAACTAGTAAATGCACTAACAAATCAAATCCCACACATATTTACACCCTAATATATTATAATCCGAAGATGTAGATCTAGCACATCATAAGGATAAAGAAAACAAATATACCAAGATGTCCATCGAAGTTATTCATAAGAAAAATAAGAGAGGACAAACCATACTTTAGACGACAATGAATATTAAATAGTAAAATTAAAATCTACACTATAAAGCATATCTAATTTAATCCTACCATAAATTAGTGTAAATTTAATCTCAAGAAATTACAAAACCCTAAGCTAAGGATGGGGGTAGGGTTGTAGAATGATGATTTGTTTTGATATGAATGAGTTTCAAGACTTAAATGGGATGTTGGGGTCAACTGGATAGAATGACATTTCCCCCCTAGGTCATTGTACACTTTCATGCGATCACGGAGGCTTGATCATGAACGCACCTACTATAATCATAGAGAATTAATTCCGATCACCATTGGTTGAATGGCTTGACTAATTAAGATCGTGGACCTTATCCCATGATCATGGTAACTGACGGCCAGATCCTGCTCTATCACTTCTATTCCCTTTTTAATCCTTTTTAGCTCAAATTTATATCTTTTCTTCTCAGCACTTGAATACCTACATAATATGAGAGCTACTATATTTAACCATAGATATGTCTCACTTAGACATTCAAATAATAGTAGTATGAAAGAATGTTGAGTCCAAATAAGTGGTAAATTCACCACTCTCACTCATTGTCAAATAGTTCGGTGAGAACTAAATCCTATCACCAAGCAAAACTATCTCCTTGAGCATCGCCTAACTAGTAAGGCTTCATAAAACTAGTACCCTATCCTTCCATCATAAATTTTCACATTGGTGATATGGAGAGACTTTGGTGATATGCCACATTGTTTGGCGCTTCACCAAATTGCTCAATCCATCGCTGAATGTCGTCGTCTTCCCCATTTCACACTTTGAGTGTTTTAATGGTGATTCATTCACATCCTTTGCAGTGGTTACCAAGAATTCCCATGTTTCGACACCAAAGTCGGCAAAATGATAATTTCTCCTTAAGAAGAACATCACCCAATCTATCATCGGGAAAAATCATCCAAAATCAAAGTGCAACCATCACAATAGACTTCAAAGTCAACTCTCTTAAAAAATTTGTGTTTAAATAAAGAACATTAATGCTGCCAACAACTATTTCCCCAAATCAACTAACCCTAGGCAAAATGCTGTTTTACAAAATTTCAATCGACTGTGATAGGATTATGCAGATAATGAAAATAAATTCAAAATCATTAACAATTTCACACACAAGACAAATGGTAGGATAAGATGTAGATTAACACCACTGATAAACAAGTAATAGGTCTCTAACATTCTAAAGGAAGAATATATATGATGAGAGAATGAGGTTAGAAATGATGCTGGTACAATGAAGCAAAGGCAGTAATGGTGCATAGTAGTGGCTTCAGTGAGTGAAGTGAGTGTGTATGTTCTCATTGTTGTTGTAGTATAAGTAAAAAAAGGGTGAAAGAGGTAATTGGAAAGGTTTAAGGGTAATAAAGAGAGTCAAAAAGTTAAATCGATTAATCTCCTTTAAGTGATAGGATTTCAACAATAGAAATGAGTATTTCCAAAGTGTTCGACAGTGTGCCAAACTTGTGTATGTCGACACACTTAACTATTTCAAGAGCTTGGTGGGCCCATTTAAGCAAAGGACTTTGATGATTCTCTAAAGTGTTCAACATTAAACAAAATTACCTTTCTTAGAGCTAAATGCAAGGCCACCATAGTCTCACTTTCTATGAGCACACTAAAAATATTCTAAAGCATTTAGAAATATGTTAAAGTGACATTCCGACAAATTCTTCCAACAATTCGTTTTGCAAAATGTTTTCCATATTCTAAAAAACTCATACATCTACATCACACAATAAACGTTATTTAAATAGATAAAAAATAAAACTTGGGTTGCCTCTGAGGATGCGCCTTATGTAACATCACGGCATGGCACATGTAAGAATATTCAAGTTGCATCCAGGTAGAGCACCTTAATAAGTTCTACCCATGGCATCATTCTAATGTATTTCTTTACCCTTTGACCATTCACAAACACTCAAGATCATTTTCATATATCTATACAATAGCTCTGCTCAAAAAGCTTTGCACCACATGAAATAGCTCCAACCATCTTGACTTGATTTTCCCAAAAATAGTTAGAGTCATGAGATAAACACTCGGTCTTAATCCTCTCTCTTGAACTTCCTTTTAATGATTTTTGCATTATGCCACCTTTCATATTGTCCTTGAAGGGAGTAGAACTCTAATATTCCATTAGATGAAATCCATAAATTTCTTGTAATTTCTCCACTTGCGACTTGGATGTGTCCTCCCATTTAATGTTCAATTAATGCAAAGACCATAATGCTTTGTATTTAAAATCAATAAGTTAATAAAAATCCTTGCCAAACTCTAATTAATATGATGACCTGCCAATTAAAATTTTTAAGGTGGTCCTATATGCAGATAAAGCATCATAAAGTGTGCAAACCCAATCTGTCCTATTTCCATTAGCGGTTTTGGAAAAAATTCCTTTAATTTGTCTATTAGAAACTTCTAGTTGCCCACTTTATTGGGGGTGTTATGGTGAGGCCACCTTTTTTGACTCCATAGATGTCTAGAAAGGAATCTAAGGCACAATAGAAAAAATATAAACCTTTACACCACAATATCATGAGGTGTTCAAATCATTGTAAAGACGTGCTTCTTCAAGAATTAAGTTACACTGTGTCACCACCTAATTTTTCAGGTCATCAAGACACCTGCTATAATAACCCCAGTAGGTAAGCCAACCTATGGTCTAAAATAGCAAGTAACAAACTATCAAGGGAAAGGAAAATAAAATAGTGATATAAATATGATAAAGAGACTAATATATACAAAACAACCCAAGACATGGGAAATTAGTGCAAGAGCTTCTATAAGATCAGTGAACAAAGTATAAATAAAAAATAAATACATATACAAAGATGTCTCTAAAATCAAAATAGTGATTGGTCTAATCAATATGAAGGAGAGCAGGAATACTCCAAATACGAAGAGCTCACCTCAAATCTCCAATCCATAGTGGTTCTACACGATGCACATTCCAATGTTAAATACTCGTACTATGATCTGTAGGCTCTAGAAGTGTAGTATAATTGGTACTCAATAAGCATCGACCGACTAAGATCCAAAGATTGTACAAGCATAGATAACACGTAAAGTAAGAATATAATGCTAAGGGAATAGTATCGATAAACTTGGCCTATCCTAATAGTAATTAGGGTCTATAGTGTAATATTGTATATCACTAGTCAATATACAAAGAAAGAATTAAAGTAAGTTATATAATAGTATTCAAGGAAAAGAATACATATACTCTATGAATTGACTAGCAAGAGACGGATACATGGTGAGGAATAGTAGCTTGAGGAATCCCATAACATCTCAAAGCATACTAACCAAGTACGAAAGCTAGTGCTGACATAATCTAGGTCCTTTACTATAATATCTAACCATGAGATGACTATCAACCATGAAATTTAACATAAAAAGAAAAGGGATCAGAATTATACTAAAAACCTAGGGAGTATTTAATCTTCAACCTGCCATCAAGTAACCATAGTAACAACATTAAAGTAATGGCTAGCTCAGAAAAACAATACCTAACCAAGCCCCCATAAACCCAAAAGGTTTAATAAACAACTGAGCAAACACCAATAAAAGCATACACTAATACAATCCACGAAATGGCTATAGCTAAAAGAACTAAATAATATACTAGTGATATAAAAATTATATGAATAAATGAATGTAAAGTAAATCCATAGTGTCATATATGATCTAATTGCCATAATGTACAAACTGTATACAGCTTCTCCAGCTTAATAATATCTTACAAAGGCAAAAACAACAACAACCTCTATTCTGCAAAACTATGTATCATGGATGAAGGGACCCCTAGGGGATTTGGGTATATCTATCTACATTGATTGGTTTCAATCAAGGACCTTCAATAATCATCACATCAATCTAATCCATCCAATACTACAGAAATATACATACACATATATATATGTATATAATAATAATAAGTGCACATACTCAAATCATGACTAAAAGAGTGTAAGTTTGTGAATTCCCAAGAGAAATAATGAAACTAAATTAGCATAACACTTCAAAGTGCTAAAATCTCCCTTCACTGAAGTAAATAGTGATGGTATAATAGTGGAAAACCATGGACTAAAATTAATCTCGATATGATTTTAAAAACAATATATTTAGTTTTAAAAGATCATAAATTATTAACTAAGGTGGTACAATTCCTCTTATAAAGGAATTTGTTTTTGAAGTGGAAACTAGGATTAAATAATATTTTAGAAAGCAATGGTAAAATTAATGTTTTGATTGGAATCGTATCACTAAGTAAGCATGAGTGAACCTACAAGTATGCATGCCAAAACCAGTATCCAAATAATTTAAAACACTAAGTTCCTATGAATCCACAAACTATAACCACACCCATTCATTGGACAGAATACTCACGTAGAGTCCAATTGGTATCTTAATCACATTGTAACACACCAAAAATCCAAGACTATATTAGAACCATGCTTCAAGTACATCAAAATAAAAAAAAAATTGGGTACTTTCCAACTCATCTAGTTTTGCCTTGATCCAATATTGGATCAAAAAGTTATGGCTATTTTACAAAAGAACTGTCAAAGTTGTCTATGATGACAACTCAGACACTACGATTCATCGGGACACACTATTAGTTATCATCAGACCCTACAAGTGGTGAATATAGAGGGGATTGAAAAATGATTCCCAGATGATGACTCAGGACACGACTCATCCCCAGATCATATGAATCATCACCAAACTTATTGGGACTGATACCAATAACTTTTTCAACTATTTTAAAAGGGTTGTTTGGTATTTTCTCACTATTTTTATCCAAAAACTGTGTTGTTTCAATTTTTAAAATAGGTATAAGCCTATTTAATAACTGCAAAATCTCTCATTATTATCCCCAAGCTTATTCTATGTCAAAAATTAAGTGATTTAATGCTATTCAACTCTCAAGCAAAGTAAGTCTAGGTGTTTTATCAATGCTAAATACTCAATGATTAAGTCCAAGATTTCATTATTCTAGGTATGTGGGTTTTCAATAAGGGATTCTTTTAACCCTTATGCCCAAAATTTAGTTTTACAAATATGAATTTCAATTACTATTTTGATGATTCTAAAGAACTATATTTTTATCCAAATAGAATTCCAAGCTTAAATTTAGTTCTCCTAGATATATTTTACATTCATAATCATACTTTTATGATTATTTATGACTATATTATATCATTCACAAAATTCCCATGTCCAGGCATGATTTGCGTGATATTACTTTAGAATTATAACATATGATCTAGTTATGTAAGTGTTATCAATTTTCAAAATTATTAAGCATTATTTATCATGATTTTATGAAGTTCAGACTTTATTACTTGACATACCATGTCTTTTCATGAAATTTTGTATTTTTAACAAACATAGAATTATTAGCCCTTAGTATGTTGCTAAATTTATGATTTTGGACTTGTGCTATGATATTTCATATTTTTTCTAGATTACAAAATTTATCGTGATAGTTTCATTCATCAGCAATGATGGATTATGAACACCCGATGACCTAGGATGTCATACATTGTGAGTCAAACACTAAATCCTTCAATTTTCATGATTTAGAATTAGTTCAGACAAAGAACTTATCTTTCAACTTCAAGACATCGGTATTATTGAGTTATTTTATATTAGTTTATATTTAGTTAGGAGTAGTACTTAGATAAGAGAGGATGTAGGGATGGAGGTACACCTATTAATTAGGCTGAGACCTTTAGTGAAAGTCCCTGAGTCCCTAAACTATGACCCCACCATAGGTTATAAAGGGTCATCGGTCAGACCAGTATTGATACCTTAGTTTTTTTGGACATTAGTTTAGAGGTACATTGTCAGATCATCCTTTATACCTTGGCAAGGTATATTAGTCCCTTTTTAATGTGGTTTATACATTTAACTCTATGTTTACCTTGTATGGTTATATATCAGTTAATAGTAGCTCCTATAATTCAAACTCAGATTTTCCATGACTTTGTAATCAGCTTATTCAGCATAGTATTAATTTCTTACTTGTTTATTTACTTGTCATTGCATCATTTCACATCTCACAACTTCAGACCTACAATTTATACATGACCCTCAATATAGTTTTACTTGTATTTATAATATGTCTTTTTAAACTATAAATATGTATTTTGTATAGGGTTATTATATTACAGTTCAACTCCATGCATTCAATTTTCACTCATGTTCATTTTTTTTTATTATTATTTATCATTCAATATAGTTTTATAACACACTCAACATTAATTTTCGATTAAATACAGTAGTTATGCTTCTATATTTTTCTAATTTATAAAAAAGTTTTAACTCGTGATTTTGAGATTTTACTATGCCTCACAACTTTTGTTGATTTATTCATCACCTTGTTACTATTCTTTATCTCGAGCCGGGGGTCTATCAAAAATAGCCTCTTTAATTCTTCGAAGGTTGCTATGGCCTGGGTACATCTTACCCCCCCCACCAAACCCTACATTATGGGAATACACTATGTTTATTGTTGTTGTTGTACTATGCCTCACAACATTTACTTACAAACATGTTTTAAATTCAAATTTCACTAAATGGCTTATGTCCTCGGTTTCACGGCATGTTTTGTGGTTTTTTCATGACTATTGTATATCTCACATACTCGGTATATTCCAAAGTACAGATCGCATACCTTTTCTACCTACATTCTTCATGTGATATGGATTTAAGTGCTTACTATTAGGACCATAGACAAATAGTTCATAATATTCAACCAACATGTGACTAGTTCTTTTACTTTTAAGGCTCAAGTCAAATGTAGTTCTAGTATTATATTTTCTTATTCATATGTATTGACTAGGGATAGTTGGCGGTCATGTTCCAACTACCTATATAGTTTGTATTAGTATAGGCTTCATAGATAGTCAATCAGAGTTATTGCAAGTAGATTAAGTTCTTTTTTACTTCCAGATAACTGTATTTAAAATTTTAAATAGTGACATATTGAAAAAACTTATCGCATGATTATTCTTCTACTCAGTCAATTTAGCTTTTATATATGTTTTAATATGTTGCTCAAGAATTATACCAATACCATAGATTATTTTGGGATCACTTGTGGTTCTAAGTATCCTGTTACAACTAGGGGTAGTCTTGGGCTATGACAAACTTTATATCATACAACAATGTTCAAGTGTCCTAGGGTGTCTATGAAGTCATGTCTACTGATGACTTATGAAACGTTACAATGATGTTTGTATGTTTCTTCAAGAATCTAGAATTTACTTGAGAAATATTTTGTTCTTAAATATATCAGATCGTATTGTAGATATGTTCTCTAGGAAACTTATACAAATTCTAGTATTGTATAATAATAAGACCGTCCCTAAAGATAATAATAAGATTGCACATAATCTTAAAAGGATCCAACCAGTGACTTTAAGTTCCCATTATTGAGTGATTTCATTCTTATTCATGGAAATCATGCACTGAGCAAAAGTAAGATGTGCCCTCAGACCCTTTCTTAAGAACCTGGGGAAGAATCACCTAGAGTTAGGAGCATGAGCTTAGAGTATAGCAAATTTAGAGTGAGGATACTGTTTTACTACATTTAGTAGATTGAGTTATGTATCTGTTGATCCAACAAGGTGTTATGTTGACTCTATTGAATCATTTTTAGAGATATTTTGTCACGCCTCAAATCCTATTAGGGCGGACTGGTACCCATAACCGAGGAGGTTCGGGAGAACCAGCTCATAACCTTATACTTCCCATGCATACCTCTTTGACAACCCAAAATTAGGACAGCATCATGTCGCATATAAAAGAAAATAATCACCTGTATAAGCTCGAGCACACATATATATGTATATACAATACTTGACCATTGGAGCCATTATGTCTATTAACAAAACACCACCTTGACGGTACATTAGGTCTACAAAGCCTCTAGACAATATACAAAGTTTAAATAAGGTCGGGACACACCCCGCCATATAACTAATTTCTATACAATACCAAAAGTGACTGGATGTGACACAAAAAGCCCCGAAGAAAACTGAAGCTCATCAAAAGAAGCTGGATATCCTGGCTCCTACTTGTGCGGTGTA
>NW_025846182.1:310646-324528 GCF_002878395.1 Capsicum annuum | reverse complement strand
TTTCATTTCATATAAAGTAGGCCACCCAGTTCTTCCTGAACAAGGAGTTATGGTCGTTTGACGTTGACCCTAAAAATTTGTTTTGATAGGCTGAAGTAAAATGAGTATAACTCCTTACTCAAACGTTGGATTTGGATAAAACCATTTGCATTGGAAATAAAACTCAAAGATCTTTCTTTTAATAGGTCGCAACTCTCCCAGTTCATTATATTAAGTGAGTTATGATCATTCAAAGTTGACACAAAAATTTGGCTGGCCTCAGTAGTTTGTGTGTAGGAAATTTTACTGCACATTTACTATTCCCAAATATCCCGGCCACCGTTTTATAGTTTCGAACGTGCTCGATTATATCCAAAACCTATCCTTTTTTAAAAATATTTATATTGTTGGAAAGCTTATTCAATAACCTTCACATGGAACCATCGACGGGCAAATTCCAGTATAAATAAAAAAAAATTAATTGCATATAAATAAGACAAATACATGTACTTGAATACGCTAATAAACGTACTTGACTACGGGGTGTTACATATTTATTGATTAATGGGACTTAAAGTATGTTAATCTTTAGCTAGGATTGAGGTTAGGTAGTGACCAGAAATATGGGGAATCTTGTTAAAGTTGAGTATTTTTAGAAAATTTTGAGTGGGTTAGCGTTTCTTGTTCCTATCTAGCAGTAGTAAATTATTATAGTTCGTTAAAAGTTTTGGAAATATCCATATTGAGTGTTAGAATCTAATATTGAAGTGTGGATGATCAAGATAGTAGAGAAAAAGATTGGAATTATAGAAGGAAAAGGTAGGTATTAAGGGTATTGAGATACTTTGGAAGAAACTAAGTTAATACACATTTCTGTAATTGTATGATGACTATTAAGGATAGAAAGTTAAGAGTTATATCTTAGAAGGAAGTACTAGCAGCGTGTTTCACACTTTTAAATATAGTCTTTTAAGGATTTATGTGTATTTTTATATCCTGACTCTAGAGTAAAGTGGTCGAATTTAAATTTAGAGTTTATTTAAGAGGTCCATAAACTTATAAGGATAGATTCAATCTATGAGAGAGATGATAAAGCAAGGAACCAAGTTAGGTTTTAGATTCTAGTAGTGATGCTTGTGAGTTCTAGAACAACAGTAGGAAGATACTTAAACAGTTCTTATCTCCGTACAATTATTTGTACATCAGTCATTAAGAAACTCTACTTCTGCCTTACAAGTCAACGCCATGATCATAGCTCATACTCATGCACTATATATAGAATCATGTCCATTCCCAATTCATAGAATAAGGAGTGATAGTTCACCTAGTAGTACAAATCATATCCCATGAATTTATGAATCTAGTCTCACGTTAAACAACTCATGACTCATGTACTCTTTTATACAATATGCTCAATTTAAAATAATCATGATACATCATTAATGACTAGCAATATCACACTGTTTAAAGTATGCTCTCAGATTAGATCTCTTGAATGAGTTTGTTGAAATTATATTTTGCTCCCTAGGCCTTAGTTATGTGTCAAATTCATGAAAATTCCTTCGTTAAAATTTCACATTATCCTTTTTTATCAGGCCTTTATGTTCCAGTTCTTTAGTGACCCTTCTAATTCTTTGATGGTGATGTTGTTGGCAGTTTAGTGATAGGATTACATAATTTATTAATAAACCTATAGGTAATGACTTATGATGGTTAGTCACTCTTTTAGAACATGAGGTTGATTTTTTTAAGGCATCAAGAAATAATGTATATTGAGCTTAACCTCTTTTATTGGATATAGAATATATATTCTCATAGTGAGGCTGGTAAGGTCATTTTAGAAGTAGAGATTTGTATCTCTGAGTTAGGCTTGAAGACTGTAAAAACAATAACAATTAACTATGGTGTATCCCAATGAGAGTTAGAAAATTCCTGCTAGTTAAGGGTGGTAGGTTCCTAAGGAATAGCATGGTCGAAGAATTTTGCTAAATTGTAGAATTATTAGTCACATTGCTTAAGCTATCAGTCCTAACCTTACTTTCAACCTAAGATGCTCCCATTCAATGATATATAACTTCAAAACTAGTGGTGTCTCATGTTTAACTCTATTATGTCATTCCTATTTTATGAGCTTATACGAGAAAAATTTGATGCGCAGAATTCTCCCCTCCATAATATTATGAGAACCTCTAACACGTAGCATAGAAGGTAACAAATATTCCTTTCTCATTGACTCTTAGAAATTTCATGTCATTAAATATCACTTTATATATCTTTATACATGTTTTACCAGGAATTCTTCTGTTGAGTTACAAACTCTCAACATAAGTCAGTCTGTATAGCTAGTAATTTGGTTTAGAGATCCGATAGACAAGCTCCTGCAGTTTCCACCTTTTTATCTAGTCTAACAATCGTTAGTTTTATGTATATGCCTATTCCATGAGGTTCTTTATTTTCAATCATTCAAAATGTACAATAAATTGATTCCTTATTATTCCTAACAATAATAGTTATCAAGATTTAGAAATCGATATCATATAAGTTATCTAGCTTCAGAATTCAGCAAGACAATACTAGTGAAGTCCTAAATTGCAAACTACTCAAAGTTTTTGTTCGAAATATAGTCATCATGTGCTTATTCATCTCTCAGAATTCTATGTCAGGGATTACAACTCTTTCTTTATCCTTTCAGCAAAGTCAATATTTATTCAAGGATAAATGATCCCAAGAGGGAGATGTTGTAAAACCCAAAAATTCCAAACCAAGATTAGAAACATGCTTCAATACATGCAAAATACAAATCATGTTTGGTAGTTTGACAAGTGATTTAGACATATAGTAAGGCCAAAAATAGCTTCTAGCTTATAGACAAGTAAAAAAAAACCTCACCGATCGAATTCTTCAGAAGAATATTCTTATTTTCAACTTCAAACAAGCATAACTTCTACATTACTAAGAGTTTTTTATCTGAATACCTACCAAAAGATAGAAAATTAAATTAGAGTTTCAACTCATCAAGTTTTGCCTGAATATGATATCGAAGTAAGAAGTTTGAACCATTTTACTAAGGCCTTGTCAAAGCTGTCAATGATAAAGACCAAGAGACTACGAGCCATTAGGAGACACCACAAGTCGCTGCCAGACCCTAGGGGTAATAAGATGACTTGTACTGACTACAGAGGGGAGTGAAAAATGATACCTAAATGACTACTTAGGCTATGACAAATCCCAATACCCTACGGATTGTCACCAAACTCGTTAGGGCTAATACTAACAACTTTTCAAATGATTCTAAAAGGGTTGTTTGCTCTTTTCCCACTCTTTTAACTCCAAACGGTTGCAACCCTAAAAATAAAGGGTCATGATGGCACTTTTCACGACAAGCCTTAACTAGTAATTCTATCACCAAAACTAATATGAAATGAGGAAAACCCATATAAAACCAAGGGTAACACTCCTACAATAGTCGAACCACAGATATATAGTCATAGAGACTGTACATAACAAAAGATACCTTATAATAGTCCCTAAACCTGGTGTCATAGTGCAATAACTAATAAATATATCATGAATTTTAAGAGATAAAATGATAGTCCTAAAGGATCAAAATCATCTTAGAATACAAATAAGACATGATCTAGATTAGAAGAGGAAGTGGATCAACTCCGAGAGCATAGCTTAACCGCTACCATAAATATACACCAGATACCAACTACCATGCTACGGATTCGTACCTAGATATGCACTGAAATGGTGCATTAGGGGTCATTAAGTCCACTTGAACTCAATAGGTGTCATAGGCCAACTGAGAAAAGTAAAAATAATGCATATAAAATACACGTAATGGGCACACCACCTGTAATCAGAAAATGTCTTAAATGATAGTCAACACCGTCTCAATATTTCTAGAATATACACATACATACAACACAAAAATAAAAAAAAAGAGGCATAGGTACACAAATATGACATATATATGTGAAGAAAATTATTACAAATAGGTAGATATCACATTAAACATGATAATACAACATAAAATGAACATAATTAATGTAGAATGCGATGGAGATGATTATGTGATAATGATGTGATACACGAGGTTATCGTACAACCTCCATATATACTATCGAGTTGATCTACTGAGGTAGGACTAATAGGAAGTTTGTTAACTAATATACAATCTAATATCCGATACTAATAACCATGACTCCTCTCTAGAATATCCCTCGATAGAGGGTCTATTATGATATCATAAGCCAGTATGTCCAATATTTCCACTGCGGTACAAATATTTCACAAGTCCGTATAATATGAGGATGCAGTGCTAAAAACCAATAGCTTAAGAATTTCCAAAGCCAACTAATATACTAACCATTTGAGTCAAATGTACTCAATATGCCAATAATCCATGAAAGTAATGTAATCATATACCAATAGAGAGAAATACACAACAATATGCCATTGATACCACATAAACTCCACTTTAGGATTTTCACAAGAAAGATACCACCAATAATACATTAATAAGGCCAACAACATCATATGCCCCTATATAGACGCAACATAATATTAATAACCATTTCCATGATTAGTTCCCACACTCATAACCTAATTTTATACCAATATTAACTACCAACCTAGTCTGAAGAAAGTTAAGCCATAACCTACCTCAAATATCGTAAGACAATACAAACCTTTAACACCGAGCTACCATCTCATGAAAAGACAAAAAATTAGGTAAAATACACAAATACAGAATATACGCATTAAAAGGAAGCCAACAACACTCATATTGCCCATTTTTAAGTCAAGGTCAAAATGGACCGTTGAAATGGGTTATCAAAAATGAAGGGGTAAATCCAAAAATTTGCACAAAAATATATATTCTATGATTAAAGGAACATACAAAATAAAACCTAAGTTTAATCGACTTGGAATTAAGGTTTTATTTGAGAAATTTAAATTTTAGGCCTTCCATGCCAAAAAGGACTAAAATCCCCAAATTGTATTTATAGATCCATGTTTTTAACAAGGTTTATATGATGCAGATAAAAGAAAATTAATTAATATGGGTATCTGGAGTTTACCCAAACTTAAAAATGCAAGAAATTTCCAAAAATCTCAAAACCCCAAGCTTCAAGTCTCAAAAATAGTGAAGAAAGCAAAAATGAGGTATATGACCCACCAAGGCATCGCTTAAAAAACCACCGGGTCACTTAAAAAGCCATCGATTGAGAAACCAAGCATCATTTATGTGATGCCCTCCCTATCGTAAAAGTGTCCAAGCTGGCTCTTACGCGACAATCTCTTAGGCAACCCTTGTGTTACGTGACACTTCGGCTGTCAAGCCAAGTCACTCATGCTGCCAAAGTATTGGTTAAGCGATGAACCACCTGAGTGTTGATCGATACTTGGAGAAATTCAAGTCTTCATAGATATCTCAGAATTAATTCAGAATCTCGAGAATGCAAATGAACTACCATACTAGACTAAATCCTTGGCGTTTTGAAAGTATGCCTCACAAGCATCAGACCACTGAAAGCAAATCTTCTTTTGATTCAACTTAGTCAACAAAGCTGCAATAGATGAATAACCCTCAACAAAGAATCCATAGTAATCGACTAAACCAACAAAACTCCAAATCTAGGTAGGAGAAGTAGGCCTAGCCCAATCACGAACCACTATAATCTTGGTTGGATCAACCGTAATTCCATCCTTAATTTCCACATAACCTAAGAAAGAAATAGACTCCAACCAAAACTCATACTTAGAGAACATATCATAAAACTTCTCATCCCTCAATCTCAGAAGTATAATCCATAAATTCTCCTCATGGTCAGCCTCACTCTTTGAGTAAAACAAGATTTCATCTATAAATACAATGGAAAAAACTTGAGATACGATAAAAGTACCCGATTCATCAACTCCATTAATTCAGCTAAGACATTGGTCAACCCAAAAGACATGACCAAGAACTAATAATGACACTATGGAAAGTAATAAGAGATCTTTGGAATATCCAAAGCCCTAATCCTCTACTGGTGATACTCGAATCTCAAATCAATCTTTGAAACACTGAAGCACCCTTAAGTTGATTGAATAAATCATTAGTACAGGGAAGAGGATACTTATTCTTAACTGTGACCTTGTTCAACTATTAATAATCAATACAAATTTGCCTAGACCCATCCTTTTTTTTCATAAACAAGACATGTGTACCCTAAGGTGATATTCTAGGTCGGATAAATCCCTTATCTAACAACTCTGTCAACTGATTCTTTAATTCTGTCGACTATACAAGGGAAACCATACAAGAAGGAAAAAAAATAGGCTGGGTGCCGGTCTTAACATTAATAACAAAGTCAATATTGCAATCTGAAGGCATACTAGATAAATTCATAGGGAAAATATCTACAAACTTATAAATAATATGAACAAAATCCAAAGAAGAAGGTGAAGCAACACTAGTATCATGAATACGAGGCAAATAAAACAAGCATCATATATTCAGAAAGTACTGAGATTAAAGGAACAATATAACTCTCTTAGGAACAAAATGAAGCAAATCTTTCTAAGCTATCCTTTGTATAATCGCCGAAGCTAAGATCACAGTCATAGTATAAGAATATACAAAAACATGAGAAGGAACTGACCAATTCATACCCAATATGACATAAAAATCAACCATATCTAGGATAATCAGATCTAACCAAGTCTCACACCCAGAAAAAGTCACAAAACAAGATTAGTACACACGATCCACCTCTAAAAAGTCTCCTACAAGGGTAGATATATGGATAAAAATAGAAAAAGGCACAGTAAAATAATCAAAACCCAAAGCAAAATATGTAGAGAAATAAGAGAAAGTAAACCCCATGTTAAAAAAGACATATGCTAATCATAAACCAATAGGGATGTTACATGTGATGACAGTGTTGGAAGCCTCTACCTCTATCCTACTGGGTATGACATAGCACTATCCATGACCACTACCTAACTGAGTATCCTCATAACCACCACCACAGGAACCATTACTTTTGCATCCACACCTCTAGTAAAAGCTACACTTCTCACAACTATTAATAGGAGTACCCTTAAAAACACAACAGGGATAGACCTTTGCCTAATAGCCAACCTTATCATAAACACAGCAAGCTATATGGCATGACTAACTAGGAAGAGGTAGACTAAACTAAAATAACCACCTAAAGCTACTGAAATAGAAGACCCACTACCTAAAACCTTTAAGCTACTTTCATTTGTCTACCATGATACCCACACAAACTTCTAGAATATCTACCTAGAGTTGGGTGACCTTTAAACTAGCCTTGAAGATACACCATCTTGGTGCCACCTGAAACCCTTAAAGAATAGACTCAGTCATCTGAGCATGATCCACTATACACTAAAATGATGCCTCAAAGACTATCATTTATGTTGTGGATAGCTGAAGGGAACAATCAAACCCATTCATGAACTTCTAAATATTCTCAAAATCGGTGGCAATATTGGCATAAAAATATCTAGACAAAGCATAAAAGCATGACTTATAATCTATAATAGTCATGGAGCCCTGCTTTATGTGATCAAACTTATCTCTCATTAGATCCCTCAAACTATATGGCACAAACCTATATAGAAAGGCCTCAGTAAATTAATCCCAAGTCATCTATGCAGAATCAAGATGTCTGCAACTAACAAGTGACCTCCACCAATCTCTGGTTGCATGTTTCAATAGATATGGAGTATAAGAAACCCCATGTAACTTAAGCAAACCATGGTTATGAATATTCTCATGACATAAATAAAATAACTCATAGGCATCCTCACTTACAACACCACTAAACCTAAGAAGACCTAAACTAGTGAATATCTTAAACAACTTCTAATCTTCAGAAGAAAAATTATACTTGCAATAATAGGAGATATAAGAAATCTAGTTGGATGACATCCCAACTGAGGAGGTAATGTAGATAAAGGTTTTATGCCTGACCTCGAAAGACCATAATAAGATGTAGTCACTGAGGAAGAAACAACACTCTAAGTCAATAGATTACCATAAGTAGATATTGTACAACTAGAGGATCAACACTCAAAATGGAGGAATACCATAGGCAGACTAAGGTATAGATAGAGGTATAATACTCTGAGCTAGAGGACCACCAAGTGTAGTTAAAGAAGAACCACCAAATGGGCCAGCAAGCAAGTCAACAACCTCTCCAATACTATGTTAGAAGAACTCCATGGGATTAGAGCGGGCCCTATACACCTAGCATACTTAGTTTAAGACTCAGGAAAGAGTACACTAGTACTACCTCTGGACAGGAAAGATCCTCGTGCTCGTCAACTACTCGAGCTCATACATGGCTTATAACTTATACTCTACATAGAGCCCTCTCCTTAGATGATAGCTTTGCATATCTAGCCTCTTAATATATAGTCCTAATCCTCACCATCTATGCCAAAAAGAGTGATAGATGACTTAGAACATGTCAAATCTCAAAGCTAATCTCTAGTTGTAACATGATGCCTAGTGACACTAGTGACCCCAAGCTAACCCATGATCTGGTACTTGTCATTGAATACTAAAGAGAACTAGAAAAGTAATATGTGGAAGATGAACTAAAAAAATCGGATAATGAATAATATTGAAAGTAATACTAAATACATCCGATGAATCTATAAACAACTCTAACTATCTAACTACCTGACTATTTAAAAGCTTTTTAATATGATGAGTTATTGGGATAGGTCCCCAACTAAGTCTTACTAATTAAAGTAGCATAACATAAAATATTGGTGTAAATAAATGATAGTACAACTAGTCCTCGACTAAAGGACTCTCTAATGTTATAGTTGAGGGGCCACATGAACGGACTACTTGTGATTTGGGAACTAAGTTCCAAACCTATGATATTAGACAACATAGTGCAACATAGAGTATACGATCAATACTTTTAATGTACTAGTATGTGAAATTAAAACTAACTGATAAAAACACACATGTATATATACTAAGCATGAAAACATGAACATGTACATCTATTTCAAGACCGAGTATTAATGTGTACAAAAATAACCTTAATTACTAATATATATGAACATATGATCAGACAAACATGAACTGATATAGTCTAAACACTAAATTGGAACTATGGGAGTTGATATTTAACTAACATACCCCAAAATAAGCTAATCAAGGTCCAACTTGTAACCTTAGTTCAAATGGTATTGGTACCTTTCCATGGCTTCTAATACTAGTTGTACGGATCTACTAATATGATGTCCCGAAGGACTACAATGCCAATCTTATACTTGTGTGTGATCCCTTACTGAGCGTCAGGCCTTAACTACTAAGTGTCTCTTATATCCTTCATTGGCAACGTACTTCTGGACTTAAGGAATTATACTAAAGGTCGCATCCCTCTTCTAGTGGGTGAGCCTTTATCCCTAAGTTGGCACAATGCTAAGTCCTACTCTCAAGTGAACTGACAATAATAATAATAAAGGGCTTAAAATGATTGATTCTGACATATGCTAATCATGATGGTATTCTAAATTATGTCACGACCCGAGATTGCCCCTAGTCATAACACAATGCTTCGAACTACAAGTGATACCAAGCTAATCTATGAACTGGCATGATACTTGAGAAACTAATTTAGAATAAATAAAATAGCTAAATTTGTTGTGTGGAAACATATTCATGACATAATCTAGATAAATATATTACAGAAAAGTTTACAACCTTATAAAACTGAATAGAGAACTAGAATTTACATTTTATGACTCTGACTAACCATCTATGAAGCCTCTACTATATTGACTATATTTTGTTGGGACATGCCTCAAAATACCACAAATCAATACACATGAATAATAAAAATAAAGTATGTGAACTAAAACTAGCTGGAGTCCCCGAAATAAGAGAACTCACCACCTACTGGCTAGAAGCAACAAACTTCCTGATTATGATATGTAGGCTACAACTGGTATCTATATTATGAGACAATATAGCAGGTAGACTTATACGTGGATCAGTACTTTAAGAATTAACCCAAAAAGTAGGGGTGAATGGAAAAATTAAAACTAATTAGATACACAATCTAAAAGCATGCATGCTAAGTGAAAATAGACTCACCAAGAGACTGAAATAAATTGAAAGCTGAAGTATCTTGAAGCATGAGTAACAAAAATAATCCTATAGCCTGGTGAATCACTACACATAGTTTCTTCAATATTTTATTTTGTTGAATAAGTAGAACTGAAGCTAGGAAGAGATAAAACATGAATATTGTATCTACATCTCATGTAAAGCTGAACATATTGTAAAACTGCAATGAGGGTCATATATGGATACTGATCATGAAAATATGAATTTGATGTAAAAGAAGATATAACCTAACTTTTGATGGAATCATACGTGGACATGAATTGAGTTCAAAATACTAAGGAGAACATGAATAGAACTCATCTTGAACATGTGAAATCCCATAATAAAGAAAAAACTCATACTTTAATCAAAGTAAAGAAATTCAAAATAAAATATCACCCTTCTAGTTTAAAACATGTATAAGTACAACTCCTATTCTCTTTAGTCCCTTAAACTACATGATAAAGCAACACTTTCAACACCCGAGGATTTGGGAATGAACCCTAACTTAAAACATATAAATTCAACTCAAAAATAATACATTTGGGCACAAGGCTAAAATATTAACCTTGTTTAAAACCCCATATACCTTAATTTATTGAATTAATGAAGAAATCTTGAAGTTGAAGTTTGAATCTTTTTTCTCATGGGAGGAAAAGCTCGAATCTTTGGACTTGAATGATGAAATTTTTAATTCAACCTTATTCTTAATGTTTTCTTGAAGAATCTTGAACATGTAAGCTCTACCTCTTGATTTCTTGGGGAAAAGAGTTTGAATTTTATTCTTGATTTCTTGGGGAAAAGAGTTTGAATTTTATTATTTTGAAGGAAAGGGTTTCTGTGCGATTTAATTTGAAAAAGATGGGGAAATAATACCTTTTGGTTCTATAATTTGTGCATTAGGCGTTTAGGGTTGAGGGGAAATGATCAAAGTGCCCCTTGACTCTTAAAAAGATAAAAACATTATGGAATAGTCCTCGCATTGTGCCCCTAGGTCAAGGGAGTAGCACTCGCACCGCCTGCCTTATCTCGAGGGAATAATCCCCACAGGTTAATCGCCTGCCCTTACTGCTTCTTACGATAAAGATCATAACTTTTTGCTCGGGCATTAGATTATGGCGAAATTAGAATCGTTGGAAATATAACTCAATTATATATTATTTGGTGGGTCTTAAGCTTAAAAATTCCACATATATAGAGTTATACATGTTCAAAGTAGGCCCTTGGAGAATTAGATCCAAAGATTTGGCCGAATCAAAGGCTCTTAGCTCAACTTCTCTCTAAGTGATTCCTATGAACATTTTTCACCACGAAAGAACTTCGCATACTAGGATAATAATTATGACACATGTATTCATATAAAAATCATTTAATTAGAGATGACACACATAGAAACGATGGTTCAAACTCTAGTCCAAAAATGAAGAGTGTTATATTATCTCCCCCTTGGAATCATTTGTCCTCGAAGGATGGATAGGAGCTTGTTGAAGTCTTATGAGTGTGGAATGTTATACATATGCCATCTATGGTAACAAAGGATATAGTTTAGCAAACACATTATAACTTTATCATGAAACTAATTCCTGAGCTAACTTAACTCTATTGACTGTAAGGAGTTGATTTATGCTTAGAGTTTAGAACTCACTAGAAATGTTCATGATATGATCCTACATATAAAACTACGAAGTGATTCCTGCTGCAACTAAAATTCCAAGAGTTACTATAGAGGAAATAAAACATGCAGCTTCTTATTAAGAACTCTCTCTCACAAAACATATATATGAATCAAGTGAGAAGTGCTTCAAGGTATCATCATGTACCTTATGTAAGAATGAATTATGAGATAATGAGACTAAGATTGTAGATGAGATATTACACTATTTGAGCTAAAATAAATGGAAAAATGAGATCATTCATTGAGCACTTATGAACTAAATCATGACTACATAGTCAATCTGAAACATGATGCAGGAACTGAACTGATTTCATAACTTGCATAGATGTGAATGAATTACCTCACGGAATAACCATATTAATGAAACTCCGGATGGTAAAACTAGATGGAGAGATGAAAAACCATAAGAACTTTTTGGTCTTGACTGCTAACCTAAATTGTTGTCTATATGGACTGAATTATACTAAAACATATACTTAATTAGAGTATTTATTAAACACTCTATAAAGAATTCTGATATCATTACGGAGCAAAGAATATTGGGCATGATCTGAATAAGATATCTGATTAAGGAATCTTAATAACGCTATAACTCTGTAACATGGAATATAGCCCTATGAAACATACACTAGGATAAAATTACTAGGCCTTAGGCAATGCGGCTGCCGAGTTCAAGCTTAGCCTTACACCTTAAATACTCGGAGGGGTTAATATAACTATTCCATCCAAAGTTTGAGTTGAACTACACACTCACACCATGTTCAAGCCTAACTTGAAATAACATGATACTACACATAACACCATAAAACTAGTCTGAACTATTAATTAAATACCCCATGAACGTTTCACATCTTCTCATCTAAAGAATAATTCTTCTTACCACATTAACAACTAAACTCAACCTCTTACTAGGAATTTACTATATCATTACAATCACATATGAACTATGCAAATACCCATAAAAGCATCTTTCTCATATTCTCTAAATCTCTATCAAAAACAACTTTCTTGCACTAGTTATAAGAAGACATACATAAAATTCTCAACTAATCATGACATATATCAAAAGTTCTACCTTAATAATCCTTCACGCTTATAGCATGAGATACAACAAGCATGTAAGAATCTTTCCCCAACATGAGACATTTACTCTCTCGCATCTAAACATTTACTCATCACCAATATCATTTCATAAGAAGAGGTCATTGAAAGGTTAGAACATGAGGACCAAAAGAATGAAGGAATACTATGCATAACTTGACACTAAACTGAGGCCTAAGGAATAGATTATCAATGATGTGGATTAATTATAGAGATCAAAACTAAGGATATTCATGACATAATCTGAATATCACTTGTGATTAGGAGTGTAGCATGAGTACTTGAAACTGAACATACTGTAAAACATGGTTAAATGAGTCATGAGTTGCATAACCTGAGTTTGGAGTTCATAATTTTATGGAACATGATTCGCATTGCTGAGTGAACTGGAACTCCTCATATAATGATCTGGAAGTGTACATGGTTCTATGGAAAGTGCATGCAGATGAGCTATGACCATGGAGATGACATGTAAGGCATGAGTAGATGTCATGATAATTTAAGTACAAAACATTGCACTGATATAAGAGTGGGTTGGAATCTTCCTCCCTTACTAATGTTCTACAATATTCTGGGATCACTACTAGAATCTAAAAGCTTGACATGGTTACTTGTTCTATCATCTCCCCCTTATTATTAAATCATCATTCGAAGTCTCTGAACCATTTAATAAACTCTAACTAAACTACAAACCACTTTACTCTATAGCCAGAGATATATTAATACACATAAATACTAAACCCACTGTGAAACATTATACATGAGAGTGTAAAACCTGCTGCTAGTACTTTTCTCTAAATTCACACCATCTAGAATTGCATATCTTCTTTCTATTAGCTCATTAGACCAAGATTTAAACTTAAATTCTAACATTTAACATGGACATTTCCAAACCTTTAATGAACCATAATTCATCCATTATAGCCTACCAATATCATATCTCTAAACTTATATTATTCCTTAAACCAGAAGAA
>NW_025846182.1:258346-307646 GCF_002878395.1 Capsicum annuum | reverse complement strand
GATATTCCTGAAACTTTTAGACTTGGGTTTTTCGCTTTACTGAATACGCTCTAAGGCTCAAACTAGAAGAGGATTTTGCGAGATATTACACTAGTTCAGAGTAGAAGTTTCCTAAATGGATCTTGACAATTAGAAATAGGCCCATGTATCCCACCTTAGGCCTAGACTTATGATAACCTTGTAGACTTATTTATGTTTTTTATAATCTTATTAATGGTAGGTTTGATACATAAGGAGGTTGAAAATAATTATTAAGTATATTGGTAGGACATAGAAGGATTGATTCTAATTTCGAGTATAGCTAATAACATTGCTCACATACATGATTATGGTATAATTTACAAGTGTGTTATTTATATAGCTTTCTGATATGATTAATTACTTGGCCTATTGATATTATTATTCTATAGATATCAACATGATGGATAGTGAATGGCTTATGTATATGCTATGTCTTATATTCATAGTTTTCCTTATATATATATCAATATAAGGGGACTTATGGGTATGATATGTAATATATATATGATATGATTGAGTAGATGTTATATATATTATAAATATGGTATGTCTAGTAGATAGAATATGGATTATGAATATGACTAATGGCTTGTGGATAAGACATAGCTCATACATATGATATGGCTTTTAGATACGACTAACTAGTTATAGATATGATTTGTGGCCCATAGATATGGTCGTTGATATGAATTTTAGACATGCTTGATGATATGGCTTATAAATATTAGTATTGTTATAGATTTCAGACATGGCTTATAGATGTAATTATGGATGAGACTTATAGTTTTTATTCTTGATCCAATGTATAGATATGATTAAAGGGATGGTTTATAGCTATGACTTATTGGTATAATATTTTAGGTGTAGCTTATTAAAATGGCTAACTAATATGATTAACTAATACGACTCATAAGTATGAGTTTCGGTTTATGTATGGCAATTGTTGGTGGTATTAATTATATTAGTATCGGTTCAACTCTTGTATTGTTTATGGTATTGACAATATGAGTTTTGATTTGAGTCATACATTTAGGGTTTCTTATGATGTGATTGAGGATGCATGGATTTTTTTTATCATGGTGACAGTTGGTAAATTATAGTTATTTTGTGGTTTACTTTCCTTAATTGTAACTTGAAGCTTATGGGAGCTTGTGTGGTGTTATTTACTTATCTGCACTTATTGGCACTTGGTGGATAGGTTAGTAGTTATAAATGTAAGATTGTTATGTTATCATTCTAGATTCGCTCACTTATGTATGAACAACAGTGTTGGAGTTTTCTTCCAGGTTTAATTTTTTTACCTTGACTTACCTTATGCTATCTTGTATCAAACTGTATTTATATCATAATTTAGCTTAGTAGGTTGATGATGACTACAGAATACCCATGATTTTCATACTCATACTGCACCTCTTTATCTTTTTGGTGTACATTTGAGTACTAGTTGTCACCGAAGATTTGACATTCATATAGAGTTGATTCTAGAGATTGGGTAATCTATCAGAGTTGGAGTTACCCTTTTTCCTTCTATTTATCTATTTTTAGTCTTTCATCTTTGAGATAGAATGTAGATAACTATATGTTACTCATAGTTCTTTTGTAATAGCTCTTATATCATCAATACTTATTTGGATATTTGTTTATTTTTATCTATTTATTAGAACTTTAAAACTTTATTATTGTTGTTTGAATCTTTAGGTGTTAATTCTAAAATTTTAGGCCATTTTCCGTCAAGATGGCCCATTGAATCTAGGTCTGGGCTATGGTTCGGCTTACCTACTAGCTGTAAAGAGTAGGTGCCATCATCACTAATAAATTTGGTTATGACTAATTGATATCAGACAGTAGGTTTCTCTGGTATTATTGGTACAAGATCAAGTGTCTAGTAGAGTACCATTGATCAAAATAAGGACATTTATTTCTAATCTTCAGGATGTTATTGGACATTCATAGGAGTTCTTCACTTCTTTCACTCATTTCCTGCTAAAGGTTTGAGTTGATTTCTAAAATATTCCATTTGTTTTACACTTTCAAAGATGGCTAGGACATGTACTATTACTACACGGGATGAGGGTTTCAAGACTAAGCCTAGGGAGCCTAATGCTATTCATGGATAACTGAGAGGTCATGGAAAACCTCGAGGTTTGTCTGCAACTAGGGGATAATAGAGAGCCTTCACTAGAACTTATTCTCACTCTTAAGCTAAAGATCCTTCCACCCAAGCTATCGGTAGGCAAGGGACTATCTTAAGATATAACAAGGTTTATTTCTTCTTTACTTATTAGTTATGCTTTGGTTCATCTTTAGGGATTGGTTGGTGGTGCACCATCATATAGTGCACAGTCTACTGATTCTCGTGTCACTAAGGCAGGGCACAGCCTGTATCTGTGGCTCCCAAGGTTTAAGTCTCTCCTTCACTGGTATTTTCTCATGTGGTAGTTGCTCAGCCAGTGGTTGCCCAGCCTACTATAGCTGCTAAGGAGCAGAAGATGTTGGGTAGATTCTTGAAATTAGCTCAGCTAATGTAATTTGGTATAATCAGTGATGATGCTTATAAGTTTCTTATTCTTGTTAATGATACAAGGATTCTTATGAGTTTCTAATTGCTTTTGAGTATAGGCTCCATATTTTGTCCTAGTTGAGAATTATGGTATTTATTACACTATTTTCTAGTTTTACTTGGCATCTAGACATTGGAGGAGAGGTCATTTTGATTCCAGGAAAATTGGATCTTCTCATTTTATATGGATGTATTTCTTTCATATGTTCTTGGAGAAATACATGCCTCAAAGTCTTAAGGATCATTTGAGGGATCAATTTTTGTGGTTGGAGGAGGGCTCTATGACTGTTGTAGAGTATAAGGATCATTTTCATGAGTTTGTTAGGCATTCAAATTCAAGTCTAACTACTAAGTATGAGCAGGTTCATTTCTTAATTTGGGGATTGCGACTTCCTCTTTGTATGTATTCTTAGAGTTAGGTTGTTGTGGGTAGGTCATTTGTTGAGGTTTCTAATTATGCTCAGCTTATACAGTAGATGCATCATGAGGTAAAAAAGGGCAGTGATAAGAGGTTGTGATATCAGGTAGGTTCAGCAAGAGTCATAGTAGCTCTTAGTTCAGAGGCAATGGTTCTCAAGATAGGTAAGAACTACGTCTGTTGTTCCAATATCCATGCCTGTCTTGTAGATCTATTTGACTGTGGTTCATATTACATATGGAGTCTAGTTTAGTTCTAGTAATTTTCCTAGCCAGGGTCATGGTCTGTCTTTGAGAGGTTTGACTTCTGTCTATTCTAGTTGTGGTAGTTATTCTGGTTAATCCATTTTTTTTGTTTTAGTCCAACATCCAGGGCATGTTATAGTTGTAGAGATTTTTGGTCTTTCTTAAGTAAGTTCTCCATTCATGGAGTGATTATTCCTTCCGCTCAGAGTGTTCTACTTGTTAGCGAAGTTTATCCCCATATCAAGATGGTATGCATGGTCTTAAGGGTGGTTCTCATGGTGCTTGTGGATCTTCTTATGCTGGTAAGATAGGTGGTCGATCAGGATCCCATACAGGTGATGGGGTATGGTAGTTGTAAATAATTCCTTCTATACCCGAGATTGACTCTTTTGATGCTCTTATTACATATATGATTTTTGTGTGTCGTCAATAAAATTTTTCTTTATTTTATCTAAGATCCACTTATTTTTATGAGTCTACGTAGTTTACTCTACTATTAGCGTTATCTTGGGATTCATTATCTATTTCTTTATATGTAGCTATTCTCGTGGGTGATTCCTTTGTAGTCCATTAGGTTTTCAGATCATGTGGTGTGACTATTAGAGATGTTGATACTCATGTTGATCTTCTTTATTAGACATAGTGGATTTTTACTTTATTCTGGGCATGGGGTAGTTATCCCACTATCATATGGTCCTTGATTATTTTAATAAGACTGTTACCGTAGCCATGCCCGACATACCCACAATTATGTAATATGGAGCTGTTATCTATGAGCCAATGACGATTATTTCTTTAATGTGTTCTGAAGGCTTATTTCAAGGGGTTACAAGTCTTATCTCACTTATAATTATGATATTAGTATTGAGAGTCTGTCGCTTAACTTTGTTCTTATAGTTTGTGAGATTCTTGATGTTTTCTCTACCGATCTACCTGGCCTTCCTCTTAGGTGTAGTATTGAGTTTTTTTATTAATCTTTAGCTAGGATATAGACCTATTTCTTTGGCACCTTACCGTATGGATTCTGTCAAGCATAAAGAGATAAATTCTCAGATCAGGATCATATTCATAAGGGTTTCATTAGATATAATGTGTCTTTTTGGGGAGATCCTATGTTGTTTGTGAAGAAGAAAGATAGATTCATGCATGTGTGTATTGATACACAAATTAAAAATATGACAGTGAAGAACCACTACCCTATGCCTTACATTAATCAATTATTTGATTAGCTTTAGGGAGTAATACTATTCTCTAAGATTTATTAGAGGTTTGATTACAATCAATTGAGGATTAGGGTGGACGATATTTCGAAGACAACCTTTAGGACCCGTTATGGTTAGTATGAGTTCTTAGTGATGTCTTTAGGGTTAACTAATGTCCCAGCGACATTTATGGATTTAATAAAGTGAGTGTTTATGCCTTATTTTCATTCGACTATAATTATGTACATCGAAGACTTCCTTCTGTATTAAAGTATTAAAGAGGAGAACGTGTAATATTTAAGGATTGTGCTCCAAGCATTGAGAGATCATCTGCTTTTTGAAAAGTTTTCTAAGTGTAATTTTTGGCATAATTTGGTGATATTCCTTGGATATGTGGTTTCTATGGATTGGATAATGGCATACCCAACGATGATTATGGCTGTTTGTTATTGGGCCAACCTATATATATCTAACTAATGTTCGTAGTTTCATTGGCATGTCTAGTTATTATAGAGAATTTTTTAGGGGTTTTGCTGCTATGTCAACACCTATGACCAGATTGACTGCATGGAAGTTCCTTTCTGAGGGTCCAAGGAGTGTGAGTCTTTCTTTACAAAGCTTAAGGAGTTTCTTACTTTGGCTCCTATTTTAGCTCTTGATATTGAGGGTAACAGATTCACCTTGTATTGTGAAGATTCTAGTGTTAGTTTCGGTTATGAATTAATGTAGCAGGGTTGTGTTATTGTTTATTCTATAAGACGACTTAAGGTTCACGAGTGCAACTACCCTACTCATGATTTGGAGTTGGCTATGGTAGCTTTTGCTCTTAAAATTTGCAGGCATTATCTCTATGTTGTGCATTGTGAAATTTTCACAGATCATCATAGTCTTCATTATTTTATGACCAAGATATATCTTAATGCTAGGCAATATATATGCATTGAGTATCTTAAGGATTATAACATTACTATCTTATATCATCCAGGCAAGGCGAATATAATAGCGAATACATTAAGCCAGAGAGAGGTGAGTATGGAGTGCTTTGCTAGAATTTTAGTTTCTTAGATACTATTGGCATGGTACATTCAGTCCTTATATAACATGATGGTATGACATATAATATTTTAGACCCTTAAAGGATTTTTGCTAGTGCGAAGGTGAGGTTCTCACTATTTGAGCATATATGAGATCACCAATTTGAGGATGAATGGCTTTACATAGTCCATTATAAGTTATTGATAGGTGAATCGAAGAGGGCTACCATAGATTTTTAGTGTGTCTTGAGATTTTATAGCCACAACTGTGTTTTGAGGGTTGATGACTTAATTCAGTCAATTTTGCACTCACCATGATACAACCAAGGTGTATAGAGAATTTAGACAATGTTCTTAGTGGAGTGGCATGAAGAGAGATATGGCATAATTTGTATCTTATTGCCTATATCGTTAGTAGGTGAAGGTTGAGCATTAGCAACTTGGTGGATTGACTTAAAGGTTTCCTATTCCTGAGTAGAAGTGGGAGCAAATTACTATGAAATTTATTAGTGGTATCCCTCATAAATTTCATAGTTCCAAGGTATTTGGTTCATTGTGGATCAATTGGCCAAATTAGGCCCATTTTATTCCTTGTCAGATGTGCAATGCCGATAGGATGGCCCTATCTATGTGCATGAGATAGTCTATTTTCATGGTGTATCTATTAATATTATTTTTTATTAGGGTTCAGTGATAACTTTTAGCTTTTTGATAGCCTTTTAGGAGGAGATGGGTACTTAGACGGATCTTAGTATGTCCTTCCATCCTTAGATTGATGGCCAATCAGAGCAAACTATTTAGGTTCCTAAAGATATGCTTCGAGCCTGTGTTATGGATTTTAGAGGTAAGTGGGAGAATCATTTAGCCCTAGTAGAGTTCATATATAACTATAGTTATCAGTCAAGTATTGAGATGGAACCTCTTAAGTCATTATATGGAAGGCAATGTCGTTCCATGATTGGATGGTTTAGGACTTCCCAGATAAGACCTTGTGGTCTGACTTGCTTCATGATTCATTGGTTAAAGTCAGGGTGATTCTGAATAGGTTGAGAGCAGCTTAGAGTAGGTAAAATACTTATGCATACCATAGACTTCATGCCTTGAGATTTGGAGTTGGTGATCAAGTATTCCCTTATGTATCTCCTATCAAAGGTGTGATGATGATTGCGAGAAAATACAAGCTCAGCCGCACATATATTGTACCCTTCAATATTCTTCGTACAGTCGGTGAGGTGGGTTATGAGTTTGCCTTACTACTAGATTGTGCTATCTTCCATTTATTTTTCCAGATTTGTATGTTCTAGTGATACATTCCTGATCCATCTCATGGCTTTGATGGGATTCAGTCCAAATAGATGAGTGTTTGACCTTCATGGTGGAGCATGTGGTCATTTTGGCTAGTGATGGCCGACAGTTACGCACTATGGAGATTTTGACAGTTATGGTTTTCAGTGGACGAAGTACCAAGCAAAGAAAGATAATTTTGAGATCGAAAGTGAGATGGTGATCCAATATTCTCACTTGTTTGAGGCTTCAGGTACATTCTAATGCATTAAATTCACAGATAAATGTTCTTTTAGTAGTGGATATTATAATGAGCATTCAGGTCATTTTATATATTTCCACTAATATTTGTCATTTATAGCTTTCCTATAGCTTTTCTATTTCATTTACAACTTGGAAGGACTGACTGTTTGGTTACCGCTCAGTTTGATTGGTTTTTAGAGCCAATTCCCTATTATAAAGTCTTCGCTGGTTCAAATTGGCTATAGGGAAAAATATTTAGTCAAACAACCTTGTATGCTTAATTTGACGGTAAAAATAGTCCGAAAATATTGATTTTAGTCTAGGGGACCCTTGGTTTGGCTATCGACTCGAGGCACCAAGCTTATTTAAGATAATGGGAGGAAGTTAAGAAAAATACAAAAAAGGTGTGAGACCCACTTTTCATGAAAATGACCTCTGATAGAAACTTTGTCTATGCCTTTGAGTCTAGAACATCAAATTTTATAAGTTAACGTAGTCTGTTTGCATACACAAAATTCTAGATAAATCCTTAGGGGTTGGTGGATTCCAATTCTCAACTGGTGCTGGTGCATCACATCCCCTATACCCTTGCTCGCATAAGCGATTTTCCAGGCACAAGAAAATCTTGCATAAGCAATAAGGTTTAGTCATATAAGAAATACCCCTTGTAGGAATAACGTATCGTGTATGCTATACTGATGTCGTGTAAGTGACTTCTGCTCCTTTGACTAGGATCACGTATGCATTACACGTGTACCTGGAAGGGTATAAATATTCCATTTGGACCATTTTTCACACTATTTCTCATTCCATCTCCATGATATTTAAACCCTAAAAAGTATGAGATCTTGGGGATAACATTTATGGGTAATTTTGGAGCTTGGGTAAGGATTATTTATGCAATTCTCCTTCAAATTAAGGTAAGATTTCATTATTTTTCATAGTTGATGTTTTAATTTCAATCTAAAAATTTCAAAAGTTTGGTGACATGATTGTAGCACCAATATAGCTAAACATTGACCCATTTTTTTAGTAAATGTTTCTTAAGCATACTGGGATGGTGATTTGGTTTTGGAAACGTTATTTCCATATACAAGGACCATATGGGATTTCTACGTATTTTTAGACCCGAAGCACAATAGTGCAATTAGTATCAGAATATTAATTTGGATGAGTAGACTGCGATTTTGATAGTGTGGCACTTTATGGAATCTTCTCGAAAGGGGAAATTGGTGATTTAGCGGATTCTTTTGGCTTTCTTCTGCACCTAGGTAGGCTAGGTTTACCTTCTTCAGAGATTGAGCAATCCCATAGTATGATTAAGATATTATGTTAGATATGTGGTAAGATTTAATTGTAGGTTGTATGCATCAGGATATTTGGTTTATTTGGACCATCAGGATACCTTTAAACCTTAGACTTGGAATAGTTAGCGTAGTTATTTATGGCTTACATAAATTGGGCTTCACGAAATATATTTAGAGTGGAATAACGTTAATTACTCAAGGTAAGTGAAATGGCCTTAGTCATTCATGTTAGAGTGAAATTGTCATTAGTTTCTTAAATGAAGGAAATCACTTTAATGGCTTAAGTGAAGGGAATTGCTTTAGTTGATATCGTCTAAGGTAGAATTTCCTTTGTTGCTCATGTGTCAAAAGTATTACCACTTTTGGATGATTTATGGCTTATTCGATATCTAGGAATGACCTTAGATACCTTAGCCTAGTTCTAAGAAGAAGTTGCTTAAATGGATCTTAAAGATTAAATATCGGCCCCTCTTTCCCATCTTAGACCAAGATTTGTGATAACCTTGTAAAGTCATTTACATATGATATACTCTTATTAATGGTAGGTTTGGCACTTTAGGAGTTTGAATTTAATTATTGAGTATGTGACATTGAAGGATTGATTTTAATTCCAAGTATAGCTAATGATATTGCTTACATACAAGATTAAGGATATAATTTATAAGTATGATCATTGATATAATTTTTTGATATAATTAATGGCTTGGCTATTGATATGCTTAATTCTATAGATATTGGCATGATGGATGTTGAATTGCTTATGTATATATTATGGCATACATACATATTGTGGCTTATATATATGAATATAAGGTGCTTATAAATAGAATATCGTATATATGTAAATGATATGACTCATCGATGTTATATGGCTTATAAAAATTGTATGACTTGTAGATAGAATATGGCTTATTGATATGACTAGTGGCTTGTGGATATGACATGACTTATAGATATGATTTGGCTTATAGATACGATTAACGACCTATTGATATGGTTATTAATGTAAATTCTTGATATGCTTGATGACATGGCTTATGCTTATTACTATTGATATGAATTTTTGATATGGCTAATAATATGGCTTATAGATGTAACTATGGATGAGACTTGCATTTTGGATTCTTTGTCTAATTTATAGATATGAGTAAAGGAATGGTTTGTAGATATGATTTATTGGAATATTTTTTTTGAGTTTAGCTTATTGAAATCTCTCACTAATATGATTCATTGATAAAGCTTATAAATATGAGTTCTAATTTAAGTCCAACAATTGTTGATGATATTGATAATATGTGATTTCGTTCAAGTCTTGCAATGGTTGATGGTATTGACAATATGAGTTTCGATTTGAGTCCGAAATTAATGGTTGCTTATGATATGATATGGGACACATGGATTCTTGGTTATAGCATGAAAGTTGGTAAATTATGGTTATTTGGTGGTTTAATTTCCTTGATTGTACTCTTTAGGATTATGGGTCTATGTGGGGTTATTTAATTTTCAGCACTTATTGGTTTATGGGGGCCAATATAGTGGTTATGAATGTAAGATTGTTAAGTTATCATTTCGGTTTTATTCACTTATGTATGCAAAGCATTGGACGTTACTTCTAGGTTAGCCCTTTTACCTTGACTTTGCTTATACTTTCTTTTTTATCTTATTGTATTTATATCATGATATAGCTCCGTCAACCAATAATATTTACTGAGTACTCCCACTGATTCAACATTCATGCTTGGTTGATTTCGGAGATTGGGTGAGCTCTCATAGTTGGAGTTACCTTTTCATTCTATTTATCCATATCTAGTCTTTCATCAAGATGGATTGTATTTGACTATTTAGTACTCATAGTTCCTTTGTAGTAGCTTTTTTGTCGACATTATCGAGTCTTGAGTTATTTGTTGGTTTCTCTCTACCTACTAAACATGTATGACTGTATTATTTCCATTTGAATATTCAATCATTAATTCTCAGCTTTTAGGCCATTTTCCACAAAGATGGCCCATTATATCTAGCTTCGTACTATGGTTCTGTTAATCTACTGATGGGATAGATATCATGACCTAAACTAGGGCCTGGCCGTGACGGATATCTCAAGTTTCACAAAGACCAGAGATCACCCCCTTTACCTAACTAAACCAACACAACACCCTAATCGGTCAAATTTCTAATTTATAACACTATAGCATGAAGTAAAACCAGTTAAAATTCTTGACATGGGAAAATCGACAATCAGTAATTGAACAACCATCTGTCACCAAACAATCAATCACTCCACCTAAGTCCACAGTACTCCATCAAAGCCTTTACCAAAAATAACATCAATAAAATATCGGAATATGTCCCCGACTATAGCCAAAAACAGAGTTCAATAGTCTTTAATTCAAAAGTAAACATAATCCTGAAATAGAGACTTCTCAAGCATAGAATCTCACCACGTCAAGTTGACTCTCAATCAATCTGTAATCAGTGAGCAGGAGAAGTAAAAGTATGGCTAAATCCTGCTTCACGTGGGGATTCAACCTACATAGACAGTTATTGGCTGGAGCACGAGCATGTAACTAGGGGATATGGGATAACATAATGCTCTGATAACAACTTAATTCATTCAAAATTCCATGCACATAATAAAAAACATACACATATGTGTATACATTTATATGTAATATATGTAGATATATATCACATGTCGGGATACGGAAAATGGCCTAACACGCCTTATAAAACCTTCATATGGAAGTGTAGCTCAACTGTCATATTAGCAGTACCCACAGGCTATATGGCCCCGGGTCTCACCCCTATGATCAGTCCCCAATACGTGTAGCCACATGAATTGAAAATAATCTCATATATATGCAAGGGGGAATCAAACCCTCCATTGATATACTTAGGACTTAAGCGAACGATCATAGAATATGATATGGAGGACTCAAACTCTCCAATCATAATAATATCAATAAGGTGGTGGAGACTAGAACCCTTAACCCATAATGAGCCCCGCACCGACTAGCGCGGTTTCCAATATTGGCCATATGGACCTCCACTTTCATGGCTTAGCTACACAACCCTTTTTTTAGGCATAATTGAAACGTTTATCACACATTGCCATTCATTGATCCATGTTGAGTTAAGGAACACATTATTGGTATCGTCCTACTAACTATACTTGTAAGGTAAATACATCATGCCAAAACAACTTCAATAGCTTGTGGAGAAAAACTCCCTTTGTTTAAATCAAACCATTGTATTTCAAACACCTCTTTATATCCTACAATAGTTCAAGACTAGTTTAATTTCACAAACTCCCTTGTTTCTCATAATTAAAACCAAGTTCAAATTATGGCATTTGGGTCATAACCACTTTAAAACTCACAAGTTTTTGAAATTCAAAATTCCCTAGTTTCATCCACCATACCCAAGCACCCACAAGTTCAAAAAATAATTTAAACATTATTAATGTATCATAAAAGCATGGAAAAATATTTAATTGAACATTAATGTCAAAAACCCCAATCATGTTAGAACCTTTACTCTAAATCACATAAATAATAATGTATTTTCATGTAATTGAGCTATTAATTTTAAGGGTAGATTCACATGACTGAATTATCTAGTTTCATGAAGATAATTTAACTCTAAAGCCCTTGGATGACAAAATTGGTAAAACCATACCTTTACTTGCTTGAGAGGATTTAGGGAGAGTATAGGAGTGATTAATCTATTTAAGTGTAGGATAAATGTTCCCAAAGTATTTTATGGATGTGGGGTCAAAAAGGCCTCAAGTAGGGAATGTATAGAGTGCCCCCAAAATTAAAAGCAATGTATGTTTCTTCCTTCGCTATGATCCATGATCAGCTCATAACCATAGCTTACGACTCATCACCACGAGTCATAACAAAGACAGTTACTAGGACCTCATACACTATCGACCTTATGACTCAAAGTCATGACTAATAATGGGACCTTATAAGTCATAAGTCCCAATCATAATCAATATATAGCCTATCCTAGGGTATATATTAGACACCCTATGATTTCACCTTATGACTCATAAAACTCCTTATGGCTTATTGTGATCCACTCGTACTTAGAGTATAATCATGCCACAAACTTACATGATTTGGTTAGACCGGTCCCAATGACTCGGCATGAGTCCTTACAATTCATAACCTCAAGTCGTACCTAGGACACTAACTCAAACACCAGTCTCTGGACACCCAACGAGTAGGGCACATAACCTGTCAAGACACCTTATGACTCGTAGGGAGAGTTGTAGTCAAGGCAATGAGCTTAGACTTGGAAAAATTTCAAGGACCACAAACTGAGGCATTACATACTCCCCCTTACGATCATTCATCCTCGAATAACAGGACAAGTCATTTATTAACATAATTAGACCTCACACATCCCTACTATTACCTTTAACAAAGATAGAAAACAAAGATGCCAAGGATTTTACAATCTTTCTTTAACAAGGACAAAAAACAAAATGGTAAGGAATTATACATACCATAGGCAAAAATTCCTAAATCAGTAAACAAGAAAGGATACTTGGATCTCATGTCCTCCTCGGTTTCACAAGTAGCATCCTTAACCTTTTAGTTTTGCCAAAGAACCTTTACCAAAGCCATATCCTTAGTCTGCAATCGACGGACTTGATGATCAAAGATTTTCACTAGAACTTCCTTATAAGAAATACCCATGCTTTCAAAGAGAACAACCATCGAAGGATAACCCATGGACTTGCTCAATATCAAAACATGAAACGCTGGTTTAATATAACTCAAACTCAAAGCCAATTCCAACTCAAAAGAGACATTGCCAACCCTCTTCAAAACAAAGAGTAAACCTATATAACTGGGACTGAGTTTCCCCTTCTTACCAAACTGCATCACTACATTCATGGGAGAAACGTTAAAGAAAACAAATATCCAATATCAAATTCCAAGTCCTTTCACCAATTTGCATAGGACTTTTGGAAAATTTGGGCAGTCTTAAACCTATCTCAAATCACCTTTACCTTCTCTATGACATTGTAAAAAAAAATCAAGAACAAATAACCTATTTTTTCCTTCTTCAAACCACCTAATAGGAAATGTACACCTCCTACCATACAAGGCCTTAAACAGAGCCATACCAATTCTAGAGTGATAATTGTTGTTGTATGCAAACTATATATGGGGAAAGTGGTCAACCCAGCTACCACCATAATCAACACATAATCTTAAAGCATATCTTATGAGACTTGAATCATCTTTTATACTTTCCCATCCGTCTACGGGTTGAAAGTTGTGCTAAGGGTCACCTTAGTCTCAAAACCTCACTAGAATGACTTTCAAAAATGAGATGGGAACTGATTACCCCAATCATATATGATGGAAACTAGAGCCTCATGCAACCTCACAACTTTTCAATGAATAGTTTAGCATAATCCTCAGAAATAAAATTAGTCATCGCTGGCAAGAAGTTGGCAGACTTAGTCATTCTATCAACGATGATCCAAATCGAATAACATTGTTGGTGAGACCATGGAAGACAAATAATAAAATCCATATTAAACACTTCCAACTTCCATACTGTAACTCAAAATCTTGTGCCAATCCACAAGGTCTTAAGTGTTCCACCTTCACTTAATGACATATAATGCACTTACCATGAAATTTGCCATATCTCGCTTTATATTATTATACCAATATATCACTTTATCTTCATGGTATATTTTTTTGAAGTATGATGAATACTATAGAGCGACTCGTGAGCCTCAACCAAGATCCTCTCTCTCAATCCATCTATGTCGGGAACACATAATTTTCATTGGTACCTCAGTATACCATCACCACCAATCTCAAAAGATTCTACCTTTTTTTGACCAGCATCTTTCTTAATCTTCATCAAGAAAGGATCCAATACATGTTTCCCCTTTATTTTGGTACAAAGAGATTACTGTGCTAGCTTTTGCACAAACACATCATCATCTTCATAGTCCAAAAGATAAACTCCAAGGTTAGACAAGCAGTGAATATCATTCACCAATTCCTATTTATCCTCATCCACATGAGCTAGACTACCCATGGATAACTTGAGAAGTGCATCAGCAACTGTATTAGCTTACCTGGGTGATAGTACAGACTCACGTCATAGTCCTTCAGCAACTCAAGCAACCTTCTTTGCCTAAGATTAAGGGTTTTCTAGCTGAACACATATTGCAGAATCTTATGATCAGAACTAATTTCAACATGAACCCCATACAAATAATATCGCCAGATCAATAATGTAAACACCACCGCTAGAAATTCAAAATCATAAATCAGATAATTTTTCTCATGAACCTTTAACTGCCTCAAAGCATAAGGGACCACCTTGCCATTTTGTATTAGTACACAACCAAGTCCCACCCGACATGCATCACAATAGACCATAAAGACATCAGTACCCTCGTGCAGGGTCAATACTTGAGTCAAAGTAAAATTATCCTTCAACTTCTCAAAAATACCTTTGCAAGCATCAGACCATAAGAATATAACCTCATTTTGAGTCAACTTGGTCAATGGATAAACAATAGAAGAGAACCCTTCCACAAATATTAAGAAAAAATAGGCTAAACCTATGGAGCTTCAACTATCAGTTGGAGTTGTGGGTCTAGGCATTTTCTTAACTACCTCAACCTTTTGAGGATCCACCATAATCCCCTCACTGGATACAACATGACCCATATATGTTATATAATAATCAAACAGGACTAACACTTAGAGAACTTAGCATACAAATGTTGATCCTTTAGGGTCTGCAATACATGGTGGAGATGATGGGAATGATTTGACTCACTCTTAGAGTACATAAGAATATTATCATTGATGAAAATCATGAAAAAAAATCTAGAAACAGATAAAAGACCCTATTCATCATGTCCTTAAATATTTTTAGGGCATTGGTCAAGAAAAAAGACATGACCTAAGAACTCAGTGCAAATACCTTGAAAGGAAGCTGTCTTAGGGATATCCACTTCCTTAATATTTAAATGATCATACCCAAACAAAAGATCAATCTTACAAAAGAATTTAGCACCCTGGAGTTGTTAAGAAAAAAAAACTATCCTTTAAAGAAGGTAGTTATTTTTTACCATTAACTTATTTAACTGTCGGCAATAAATAAATATTCTAAGGGAATCAACTTTCTTAAGCACAAACAAAATAGGTACACCCCACGGGGATACACGGGAAGGGATGAAACCCTTGTCTAAAGCTTCTTGAGTTCCTTCAACTCAACTAGAGCTATTGTATATTGAGGGATAGGAATAGGATAAATATCCAAGACAAGATAAATCCCAAAATCAATCTCCCAATCAAGAGAAAGAATAGAAAGATTATCAGGGAAGACTTTAGAAACTCATTCACAACAGGAACAATTGTAAGGAAGGACCCTATGGGTTAAAGTCTTTAACCCTGACCAAATGATAGAAACATCCTTTAGAAATATGTTTTTAGGGTTTAAGTTATGATATGAACCTCCCCTTAGGTACTAGTGAACTTCCCTCCGAATCAATAACTGGATCATTTGGGAAATTAAATATGTCCTTTTGGGTCCGACAGTCTAAGGAAGCATAACACGAATGCAACTAATCCATCCCCAAAATAATGTCAAAATCGATCGTGTCTAACTCTATTAGATATAGCATAGTTTCTCTATTACTCAAAGGCACCACCCAACCTCAATAAACTCTTTTAGAAATGAGAGAGTCACCCACTAGGGTGGAAATAGGAAAATGGTCCATAATGCACTCAAGATTGAATCTAAAATGCACAGCCACAAAAAAAGTCACATTAAAGAGATTAGATTTGGGATGACGCAAATAGTACACATCATGACAAAAGAATTTCAACATACCAGTTATGATATCAGGGGATATCTCAAGCTA
This sequence comes from Capsicum annuum, assembly GCF_002878395.1. Taxonomy (NCBI): domain Eukaryota; kingdom Viridiplantae; phylum Streptophyta; class Magnoliopsida; order Solanales; family Solanaceae; genus Capsicum; species Capsicum annuum. Next base: position 291,414 of record NW_025846182.1, on the reverse strand, counting down.
CAGATGGGTACTTAGAGCATAGGGACAATTTTAAACAATGAAGAGCAAATAGTAGAAGTAGCACTCTTTGGTGCTGTAATGATGTAAGAGCAATAAGAATATTATTTTCCCTTGATGCAATCGTAGAAGGACAGTCTCTCTGTATATGAACAATCTGACCATATTTAAAGCACGTATTCCTTCTTTGTTCATAGAAAACATAGTGTACCTGACCATAATATCTTCAAAGAGGATATAATAGATCCGACTGATCCTCACTATCCTGATACTAGGCACCTTGTTCCCTAAAACCATCACCAGTCTATATACGGTGATTTAGGTATGAAGAACTAGTCTAAGGGTAGGAACCAAAATTTACTCACTTCTTTTTAGACAACTTTACTCTATTTCTACCACATTTCTGCCGACATCTACCTTTATTTGGCTAGCAAAACTGCTTACTCTTTCTCTCCCAAAATTCCGCCTATTTTTTCTTCTTTTGTTCAGCATGTTGCATAAAAAAATAAGCCGGTAAATATCTACAGCCTTGTTCAACAAGGCAGCTTTACACTCTAAGACCAACTTATGGGATAGCCCAAAAGCAAACTTCCTTATTCTATCCATCATTCTAGACACCAAATTAAGAGCATACCAGGATAATTGATAAAACCTCTAGGTATACTCCATGACTAACATCTTGCCTTGCTTCAGGTTAACAAACTCTTCCATCTTCTCCTTTCTTAATTATTGAGGAAAGAAGGAAAAGTATTAGAGAAATCAACCCATAGGGCTGACTAAGCATCATCACACCTAGATTGGTCTAATTTCTCATACCACTGATATGCCATATCTTTCAATTTATAGGCAGAAAACTCCACGCTTCCCACAGTAAAAAGTTCCAAATCATGAGTCAGATATTTCTTGTGTGATTGAGTATGGTTGTAGTTGGGTTGACCACTTTCCTGTTATGGAGTTTGTATATAATAATACCTACCTCTCTAGAATTGGGATGATGCCATTTGATGGCTTGTATGGTAGGAGGTATGGGTCTCCTATTGGGTGGTTTGAGGTAGGTAAAGAAGATATGTTTTACCTGGATTTGATTCACCAAAGCTATGAAGAAGGTCAAGATAATTCCGAATAGGCTTAAGGCATACTAAATTTGCCAAAAGCTCCTATGAGTATGTGAGGTGAAAGGACTTGGGGTTCAAGGTTGGAGATTGGGTATTCCTGAAGGTATCTCCCATGAAGGGAGTTATACAGTTTGGGAAGAAGGGAAAACTTAATGCTCTATATGTTGGTCAATATTTGGTGGTAAGAAAGGTTGGAAATATTGTATTTGAGTTATATTTTCCTTCTATCTTGAGCTCTATTAACCTGGTATTCCATGCGTCCATAATAAGAAAGTGTATTAGTGATCCATCACAAATTATGCCTATCAAGGTTATTGGTATTTAGGATTATATATCTTATAAAGAGATCCCAATTAAAATCTTAGATCATCTAGTTCTTCATCTTTGGACCAAGGATGTGGCCTCAGTCAAGGTTTTATAGAGGAGCCACAAGGAGGAAAAGGATGCATGGGAAGCTAAGAAGGCCATGAATTCCATGTATCCATTTATATTTTTATCTTTGGAAATTCATGTACAAGGTATATGTTTTTCCTACAATATTTATTTTCAAACTTGGTTAAAGAAAAGATTGATTTTCTTCCATCTTTGTTTCTATCATAGTTATAGTTAAAAAAAGTGAATTCCCTTTGTATTGTTCTATTTCTTGTCTTAAAGGTAAGAGTAGAGATGTTTGGGGGTTAAATTTTTCTTATACTACTTTGTTATTTTATTCAAGGATGAACGATCGAAGTGGGGGAGAATTGAAACACCTTAGATTTTTCCTTAGAAAATTTCCTGAGCATTAAGGAACCATGTCAGCAATAGTAAATAAGAGATAGTCTGGCACTCTCCCTAGTAATACAATTTCAAATCCAAAAAATAATTGTCACTACATTGGCATTACAACTCAGAGTGGTAAAATGACCACACATCCTTATGTTCTTAGTGTACATTAACATAAAAATGATAATGATCCTATTGAGGTAGAAAGTAGTAGAAATCATAAAAAGGGAAAGGACAAGGTTGAAGAACCTAGGGTGAAAACTATATCGATACCTAATTGTCATTTTCCATAAAAGATTAAAATGAAATAAGAAGAGTGTAAGTATCAAAAGTTTCTATCTCTATGCTATAAGAGCTATTAGTCATCATCCAACATGTAGAGACATTAGAGAAAATTCTAAGATATAAAAATTCATGAAGTATCTAATTACCAAGGAGAGGTTAGTCAGTTGTGAGCTAGCTGACATTATTTATCATTTCAATGTTGTAGCAACTAGTTCTTGTGTAGAGAAGAAGGAGGATCCTGGTGCTTTCACCATTTCTTGCACTATTGGATCTTTCAACTTAACTCGAGCATTATGGGAGATGGGTGTTAGTATCAACTTTATGCCATTAGCAGTGTTTAAATAGTTTGGGTTAGGATGACCAATACCAACTACCATGAGACTAGTGATGGCAGATAGAATGGTGAAGATTGGACTGTGAAGTTGACTTTCAAGTTATAATTATTTTGGTGATACTGTTCTTGGTTGTAGGAAAAATATTGATTAACTTGGAGGTAGGACATCTAATGTTGACACTCAATTATGAAGATGTGGTATTCAATGTAAGTAAATCCATGAAATAGACAGATGAGTTGAAAGTGGTATCTATGATTGGTGTGTATGATGAAGAGATAGATTTCTTCCATGATGTTGAATTAGTAACAATTTAGTATGATGTTTTTATCATGTTTTTTGTATTATAGAGAGGTTGGTAGTTGAAGATTTGGTAGCTTTCATCTATCTTTGAAAATGATGGTATTAAAGATTAGGATGATAATATGTGCACTCTATGATAGTGGTTCTTATATGTATGAACCAAATAAGCTTGATTTGGATTTGAAGAATAGAAATACTTTACCTTCTAGCCAATCTACTGAGAAGCCACCCATCTTAGAGTCAGAGGTCCTCCATTCTCATTTATGCTATGAATTTTTAGGGGAAAACAACACTTTTCCTGTTATTATTACAACTGATTTGATGGAGATGGTAGTGGAAGATTTATTATCAGTGCTACAAAGATTAAAGAGGGCCATTGGTTGGCCCATTGAAGACATAGTGGGTATCTCTCTTGGTATTTGTACTCATAATATTCAATTTGAACCAATCTATATTCCAAGTATAAAGCATCAATATCGATTAGATACTCCTATGCAGGAGATGATGGAAAAAAAATCATTAAATGGTTGGATGTTGGAGTAGTGTATCCCACTTCTAATGTATGTAGGGTAGTCTAGTATAATGTGTTTCGTAGAAAGGTGGTATTACTATTGTGCCTAATAAGGAAAATGAATTAGTGATAATGTGACAAGTCACAGGATAAAGAGTATGCATGGATAATAGGAAATTTTATTCATGGATTCAGAAGAATCTCTTTAGCATGGCCTTTATAGGCTAGATATTGGATAGACTTGTGGGAAGAGTATGGTGCTATTTTCTAGATAGGTAGTCAAACTATAACCAAATGACTATTGTTCTTGAGGACCAAGAGAAAATAACCTCTACTTGTCCTTATGGGACCTGTGCATTCAGATGTATGCCATTTGGGTTATGTAATACTTCATCCATATTTCAGAGATGTGTGATGTCAATCTTCTCTAGCATGGTAATAGAAACCATTGTAGTGTTTATGGATGAATTTTTAGTCATTGGAGACTATTTTGATGACTGTTTGGTTGACTTGGCAAATGCTCTTAGAAGGTGTGAAGAATCCAACTTAGTACTTAACTGAGAAAATGTCATTTTATGGTCAAATAAGGTATATTGGTTGGACACAAAAATTCAAAAAGGGGCATTAAGGTAGCTAGAGCAAAGATTGAAGCGATCGAGAAATTACCTCTGCTAATTTCTGTGAAGGGTGTCCATATATTTTTGGGACATGCCATGTTTTATAAATTATTCATCAAGTATTTCTCCAAGATTGCCAACCCTCTTTGTAGTCCTCTTGATAAGGAGGTTAAATTTGAGTTTACTGAAGCATAATTGATGGATTTTTAATGTCTCAAAGGCAATTTGATGACTACACCTATTATTATGTCTCCTGATTGGCCCTCGCCTTTTGAGATTGTGTGTGACGCAAGTGGGTTGGCCTTAGGAGTTGGACTTTGCCAATGAATAGAAAAGATACTTCATCTTATATACTATAATAGCAAGGAATTAAATACTTCTCAAAAGAACAACACTGTGATGGAACAAGAGTGGTTGGGAGTGGTTTTTGCCTTTGAGAAGTTTAGGTCTTCTTCGATTGGCACAAAGGTGATTGTGCACACTATTGATGCAGCATTGTGCTACCTAATGGCTAAAAAGGATGCAAAGCCTAGACTAATTAGGTTGGTGTTATTGCTGGAAGAATTTGATTTTGAGGTTAATGACAGAGAAGGCATTGAGAATCAAGTTGCGAATCACTTATCTAGATTAGAGGAAGACGATATACAGAATGTTTTAAATGGGATTGAGATCAAGGAAAGGTTTTTGGACATGCAATTATTGGCAGCTTCTTAAGATCTAATACCATATTTTGCGAACTACTGCAAATTATCTAGCTAGTGATCTAATCCCAAAAGATCTTTGCTTCAAACAAAGAAAGCAGTTCATGCATGAGGTAATGAAATTTTTAGGGGATGAACCTTACTTATTCAAAATTTGTGCAGATGGAATTATTCACAGATGTATACCTAAGGTGGAGATGATGAGCAAACTTGAGGATTTTTATTCTTCACCAGTTGGGGTACATCATGGAATTACCCTCACAATCTACAAAATCTTGCAATATGGGTATTATTTAGACAACAATCTATGAATATACAAGAGATTTTGCTTCTGCCTGTGATCGATGTCAATGCCATGGTGATATTTCTAGATGACATGAACTTCTCCTGATCCCAATTTTAGAATTGGAATTATTTAATGTTTGGGGTGTGGCTTTCATAGGACCTTTTATGATTTCGTTTGGCTTGAAATACATACTTATGGTTATGGATTATGTTTCAAAATGGGTAAGCAGTTGCGCTCCCCAATAATGAAGCAATTAGTGTCACTACATTCTTGAAAAAGGATATATTTTTTTTATTTTGCAAGCCCCATGCTATCATTATTGATGGTGGGTCATATTTCGTAATCGTCTTTTCAAAGGTCAGCTTGAGAAGTATGGAGTAACACATATGGTGGCTACACCTTATCATCAACAGACTATTAGATAGATTGAGGTGTCCAATTTAGAAATTAATTTAATTTTGGCGGATATGGTACATACCAATAGGACTAACTGGTCGAGAAGGTTAGATGATGTATTATGGTCTTACTCCACATCTTTCAAAACTCCCATCGGTGCTTACCTTATCAACTATTATATGACAAGGCTTGTCACTTGCCTATTGAACCAGAATATAAAGTACTATGGGCATTGAACAACTAAATTTTGAGTGGTTGGATACGGCTAAAGATAGGTTAAATCAGATGAATGAGTTGGATGAATTTTGAATTCAGGCGTATGAAAGTTCTCCACTTTAAGAAGAAAATATAAAGATGTATCATGTTCATAAATTAGAGAAGAACTTTCAAAATAAGTTATAGGGTATTTGCTTTATAACTCTAGACTTTATTTATTTCCAAGTAAGTTGAAGTCCTTATGCTATGGTCTATAAATAGATATAAAGTTTTAACCATATGGTACTTTGGAATTGAAGAAAGATGGTGAATCCTCGTTCAAGGACAATGAATAAAGAGTAAAGCATTATATGTGTAACAATGAAGAAGTGAGTGTGATTTGCAAAATTGACCTTGGTGAAGTATTAGTAACCAAGGCAACTACGTCATGCCCCGATATTAAACCAAGCACTGCATAGGAAGCAACCCATGAGGCTGATTGGTGAAATCAGAGTACACAACTTAGCCATATCGTGCCGTGATGTTAAATCAAGCACTGCATGGGAGGCGAGCAATGTCTTGTACTTATTTATTTATAGGGTAATATGTTTGTTTAGTGTGTAGGAATAAAGATTGCAGAAAAGATTCAAAAAAATTCAAGAACATAGGTCATATGGACTCTTCACGAGTGGTATCATAAGGGTACAACCCGTGTGAAGAGTCATAAGGACTTGGGAGACCATGAAGAGTTTCTGGAGTCTTTACAACTCTCAGAACGAGTTGTACCCTTAGGGTATGACTCAGCACATTAAGTCATATCCACTCCAGAACACATGTAGGATTCCACGTCTATACAAGTTATAGAAAAGACCTGTAAGCCTGGTTATGATTCCAACACTTGAATCATACCCAAGCTTACCAGGCAGGGGTCGTGGGCTGACCCGGCCTAGCACTTGAATTAAAAGAATAAAATAGGTTAATGTTGGGTACCCGATATTCAAAACTCGCCCCCATGATTCAAGCTCCCAAGGCACGAAATCACGTTGCATCACTTTTAAAATTGATCTAATTCCGCACATTAAATGATATAGGCACAAATTTGGGAAGAACAAGTTTTAGTCCGAGCACCTACTCTCTCACTTATTCAAGTAAGTTTTTAAACTAAAATACATTGTCAATCTAGTCAAAATGACAAATGTGAGATTTTTTAGATTTTCCTGTAGTTCCATTTACTTGTGGGTTGAGATTTGGGTACCCTAGTTCATAGATTTTAAGAAGAATACGGTTATTGATGGTAAACTAGATTTTGTGTGTTAGTTTAGTGTGTTATTTGACTAAAATTTGGTGATATTTTTGCATAAGTGGGTAGTTTGGGAAATGTGAATTTGAGTCAACTTTAAAGTTGAACTCCTATGTTGTACTGGATACGAGCCTCCTTATGACTTTTACCATTAAGTAATGAGGTCTTAATGAGACTCATACCTACTGACAACATAGAAATGTAACTAAAATTGAATTATAGTATGGTTATGACTTAAATAATAGAGTCATACCTAACCCATGCGACTCATACAAGTAAGTCGTAAGGACTTGAGAAAAAGTCATATTTTAGGATTTTATTTTTGGACTGCTTACAAGTGTTGGTAATGTGTCGTACCTTGTCTTTCGACTCTTTAGGAGGAATCTCAAGTAGAGTAGTGGACACCTATGTGCACACTTATTATCATACGACTCATATATACGGTTTATACCCCGTCAATACAACTAGTACCCCATATTCGTATCCAGAACTAAACTTGCACACTGCTATTTATTTTTGATTTTTTTCTCTATTTTCATACTAATTAATGTATACTTTTAGGTACCCTACTTCCAAAAAGTTCTTCTTCTTCTAAACAAGTGGCCAAGAAGGGAAATAAAAATGCCCCATCCTCAAATTTTGAATCAACTGAGTAATCGTTTAGTAGAGATGATATGGTTAAGTTCCCAGTGAAGGGATAAGTTGACCAAACGGTTAAAAGACATTCTTGAGGAAAGATATTAGAAACCTCAAAAGGCAAACCTTCATGAGAAACAAGGAGAAAGAACCTGAGTGCCTCCCCTCCCCACTCACCTCTATCTTTAGAGGTGGAAGATGTTGTCGAATCTAGTTCCAAAGAAGCGAGTTCAGAGAATTCTATTGATGTTGTGGAAAAAGCTTATGTTCCACCAATTGATGTGCATCACCCACCCTTAGCCACCACACTAGGCCCTATGCCCATCATTGAACAGTAGGGGTACCCCGATATACGGGCTATATATAATAATGCCCTGGGTAGAGTCCAAAATGGAAAAAAATCATATGAGTTTTCTATCTAGAGAAGAGGTTGACTACTTCTAGGATAACGGGATCTCCTAAATTCAAGGGGCGGTGTCAATAGAATGGGTTTGAGTGGATGACCAGAGCGCTCGGTAGGTATAGTTCTGCATTGGTCTGGGAGCTTTATGTGGTGTACACGGGAGAGCTGCAGAGATAGTATCCATAAGGTCAGCTGTGTAGAAGTGGAGACCTCATAAATCATTATTCATATAGGGTGTGTATGTCAACGTCTCTCCATTCATGATTTCCATATTTTTCTATGGATCAGATTATCAGCCTTCGGTAAAAACTAAAAAAAAGGATTACCATTAGGAAGAGATGCAAACGATAACCCAATAAGAGATAGGGCCGAAAGAGAAGATTGGTTACTTTAGATGGATTTGTAGTAGGATAACATTAAATGGTGAGAATGCAGTGTGGGTAGTTGGTGGCCTGGGTGTCACTTTGCAAAATATAGAGAAGAATGCTCTTAATTTTAAGGCCAAGGCATGGTGGATGTTGGCCCAAAACAGGCTTTGTCCCACCACTGGGGACAATATGTTAAGTCCAGTTCATATAGTTTTGATAGTCAAATCCATAGCCTATGAGTTTTTTTTAGGAGAGCTTCTTGCTCGGGAGATGAGAAACTAAGATATAGGGGGTGAGAAGTCATTTCTAGCATCCCGTGTATGATTATGAAACCATGTGTGGTGGGAGCTTATGGGAACTCCTAGGTATCAATAAGATAATACAGGCGACAAACAACATAGACTTGGACTAGATTAGTGATGCAACAAACCCATTGGCCAGGAAGGCAAGAAAAGAAGATAATATAATTACTGAGATGTACAGGAGTCAGATTGAGGCTACTGAAGTGCTAAGTATACTTTGACGGTTGGAAATAATGAGAAAACATAGACTATGGGTAAAACAGGTACATCTAGTGCCCAACCACTAATGTAGTCTGTACTGCCTCGCTCGAGAGGTATACCATTTAGGTTTATGATAATTTTGCAGGCCATATGTACCTAGGCGATAATCAGATTGGGCATATTGGTGGACAAGGTCCAAAACAAGGAAGGTGGTGTAAATCCCTGGGTTGATACTTAGTTGTCACACCAGGAAAGATCGGTGAAGCAATAATTAGATGCAATTTAGTAGAGGATAACCTGACAGCAGAGTAGTGGCCAAAACCTAAATATTATGGAGGTGAAAGCGGAAGTGGCTACGAGAAAAATAATTGTGGATAAGTTTTACAATTGACCTGTTATATTAGAGCTCATGATTAAGAGAGTTGTTCCCACATTCTTGCAGAATATATTTGGTACAATTCTGGACTTAGTACAGAAATCGATCAAATAGACTAGAGAAGAAAGAAAAGATAAATAAAAAAGAAAGTTCGAAGAAAAAGAAGAAGTTAGGAAAGATAAGGGAGATAGCCTACATGATGAGTGTGATTAGCAGGTGAGGGTCCATGAGATGGCTGCTGGAGCCGGTAGTTCAGGACTGAAAGTTATTGATGTTGGGGAGGAAGTGATGAAGACCCATAGAGTGAGATTTAATCGAGCGCACTGATCATCACAAGTGCCATGGTTACTGACTCAGTATAGGAAGTTGATAGGACTCTTGAAGATAGTGTAATCCGACCTGAGGGCCCACATGCTGATATTGCATGAATATGCCTTGAGTGCCAAAGTATGTTCCCATCCCTTTCACTTTATTTTACATGCACTGGGGACAGTAAATAAAAGTTTTGTTGGGGGTGGGGGTGGGGTGGGGGTGTACCAAGTCATCACGAGCTATACTTTCCATGATTTAAATCCTGTGGCCACAATCTAATTTTTTTTTTCGAAGAATTGGCATGGCTTTTGTTTCTATGTTCTTATGTTATGTTTTCATTGATTATTTTTGTATATTCTGTGCTAGGACAACTAAAAATAGTAGGAGAATTTGTATCTATGGTTGTTTATGTGTTTTTAATGTATATGCTGAAATTATGTTATTTTTTAAAAAATTTATGATGAAATATTGATACCCATCCCTCCTTAAACTTTGGTGAACTGTGTGATTTGTATGTGTAAGAGATGACTGTAAAGTTGATAATGGAATTAGGGTTAGGAAAAGAACAACAATGGTGAAATTTTGTTTATTCAGATAGGTACTACTTAGCAATGTAACTGTGCGACTTTGTGTGTGGATTTATAGAGTTCCTGGTGTAGCAAAAGGTAGAACTTTTCATGTTGCTTTTACCTAGCTCTAGGAAAGTTGAGAAGGAGATGATCATAGGTTTTTTTTATTATTAGTCTACTTAAGCCTAAATGCCCAACAAAATAAATCATGAATCCCTTTGATCCAAATAATTGAGCCTTAATTGACCGAATTCTTTTTTTACACTAATTTCACATGCCTATTTCTATAATGAAACTGTCTTAGCCCTGGTCTGCCTTTGAAATTGTGCACCTCAACTCAGGCAAATTTCCTAAGTTGAGGATGACTATTATAGGGGTGCATAGGAAAAATGAATGTAAAGAAAGATATGTAAAAGAAAAATAACTAAGAAAGGACAGATGTGGTACAAATAAAAGAAAAGAAACGAAAAACAAAATTATATGAAAAGAAGGAAAAAAAAGAAAAAGAAAACCACACCTTGTTCATGAAATATGCTTAAAATAAATAAGGGAGACATAAGGGCGGAAAAAAGAGAAAAAAGTGAAAAATGAGTGGACCCCAAAAAATGCATAGTGTCAAGGAGGGTTAGTCAATAAATAAATCCTAAAAAGATAACATACCAGCGCCTAACCTACATTACCAGTCGAATAAATTCCTTTAGTGATTCTGTCTCTCCAATTCTAAAACGTAGAAAGAGAGTATGTGAGCAAGCCTATTGTATTCTGCATACACCAGTGGTAGTTCTTTGTGAGAGGGAGTGTTATTTGTTATATCCCTAAATAAATTGCATAATCTTAGCTTAGAGTTAATGGGATTTCTTTTATTGTGTGCACAGATGGGGTATGTTCTTAGTTTGATAGACTATTAGGAGAATGTGAATTGTATATATAACATTGTGTGTTGCTAATATAATGCCATCATCAGATTCCTTTTTATCATTGCACGTACCGATTCATTTACACAGTTGTTCTTTGGAATTATTGAATTAAGAGGGGAAATAAAAGTGTTTAAAATTGAATTGAAAGTTCATTGCCATAGGTATCTTAGGATCTTCATATATAAGCATATGTGTTTTGTCTGAGAGTTTTTGGTTTATGTTTTGCCTGAGGACATGCAAACTTCTAAGTTAAGGGTGTTTATGTATCATGGAAAAATGACACTTTCGGTGCTTAAAAGCATGAAATCATGCTTCAACTTACGTTATTTTTGTAGATATGATGTACTTTTATGGTTATTGTAGATAAAAGAGGTCAATATAGCATTTGGCTGAAACTGGAAGAAAAAGACCTGTAAAGACAAAAGTTATATAAGGTACGAGTCTCCTCACGAGTCGTCAACACCTCATATGACTTAGAGACTAACTCATAAGAACAATAAAAACCAAGTCCAGGAAGAAAAACTAAGTGTAGAGAAGATATAACTTAGAGTAAGAGCCGTAAGATGAGGGTTCGAGCCATTTTATGAAGTCGTACACAAAGCAAAACCTAAGAAAGAAAATCTAAGTTGAGGTATCAGAAGAATACAATTTGAAAGTATTAGTGTGACTCATATGGATAAGTCATAAGTAGACCATAGTCCAAAGCATAAAAGAAAGAAGTTCTATATGGATGCGAGTGAAGGCCATGAGTCGTATGGTCAGGGTAGGGCTAATGAGAAAAAGACGTATGAAGATCAAAAAGTTGAAGCCTTGGGAGATCAGACACTAGAGTGGAAGCGAGAGTCACAGTACGATTCATAAGGATAGCATATGAGATGATGAACGAGTCGTACCTTGTGCTGACATAACTTTACCTTTTCCAGTTTTATAAGAATTTCTAAGTATCTTTGAGACACTATAATTACCCTAGGGTTTTTCTTTATTAGGTTATATTCTTGGACATATTTTTTCTTTCTAATATCCTTAATTACATACTTTTGCTTTGTTCTTGAGATCTTTGGGTTATTATTCAATTAAAGACTTTGGATTTTATTCATCTTATTTTGTGCAATTAATTACATGAATTCTTCATTGATTATCATGGGTTCTTGCATAAACATGAGCGGCTAATTTCCCTAACTAGGGTTGTGGGAACCCTAGTAGATTAACTATACAAGGGAAGTGGGAGATTCATCTATTTCATAAGTAAGTTACATGTATCTTAATCTTTTTCACAGTAATTGACTTCGGAGCTACTGCAAAAGCTTGGACAATTTCTGTATTCACAAACTTCCTCACAAGGAACTTTGAGATTAGGAAAAGGGGATTAAGATAGTAATTTGAGATTTTCTTCCATCATAACAATTCATCCATCTCATCTACTCAACTCGAGACTCAATAGGTATGTATTAAACGTAAGTCATAGGCAAGTAGAAATAAGGAAATGCCCTGAGATATACTACGTAAAGGGTGAGACTTATCCACATGTTTACATGACTATTAATAATACATAGCTTGTCGACTTTACATGCAGAGAAACAAAATAGGTGGATTAAATAAAAGAAACTTACGGAATTAATAGACCAGGGGGGACAAAGTCCTATTGTTCGTCTTCTATTATTTAGTACTCAAAGAATTCGAGTTCCATTGCTATTTATTGGTAATTTCTAAAATCTCCAATTTATCACATGTCGGGATAGGAAAAAAGGATTAACATGCATTATAAAACCTTAATCTAGATTGTTCATATCAATTGTCATATTAGTAGTCCCCACAGGTAATATAGACTGTAGTTCTCACCCCATTTGTTGGGCCCCGATCCCTATAGCCGCATAAAATTAAAAATAATCTCATATATATACATAGGGGACTCGAACCATCCAATCATATATTAAGGCGACTTAAGAACCCAATCATAAAATGTGATATGGAGGACTCAAACCCTCCAATCATAATAATATCAATAAGGTGGACTCGAACTACCTTGTATAAGCAAGGGGACTCGAACCCTCAAGCGTTAATGGCCCCCACAACGTCTTGCGCGATTTCAAGTTTAGGTCAATTGGACATCCAGTTTCACGTCACAACTACCAAACCATTTTTAAAGCTCAATTAAAACATTTATCCCATATTCCCATTAATTGAACTATCTTTAACGTTAAGACTTACATTGTTCGTATCATCATACCAACTACACTTTCTAGGCAATACACTATGCCAAAACAATTTCCATTAACATAGGGAGAACAAATCCTATAGTTCGTTAAATCAGACCATTGTGTTTCAAACACCTCTTTATATCATGCAATAGTTCAACACTAGTTCAATTTGACAATTTTCACATTATGGGGTTAGGGTCATAACCTCTTCAAAAGTCACAATCTTAGGAAATTCACAATTCCCTAGTTTCATCCACCATACCCAAGCATCCACAAGTTCAAGCCATAATTAAAACATAACTAATGCATCATGAAACTATAGGAATACATTTAATTGAACATTCATGTCAAAAACCCCAATCATGTCAGAACCCTTACTTTAAATTACACGAACAACCATGTATTTTAATGAAATAGAGATATTAAGTTTAAGGGTAGATTCGCATGCCTAAATTATAAAGTTTCACAGAGATAATTTAGCTCTAGTGCCCTTAAATGACCAAATTGGTGAAATCCTAGCTTGATTTTCTTAAGAGGATTTAGAGAGAGTAAAGAGAGTGTTTAATCCATTAAAGTGTTGAATGAATGCCATAAAACTATTTTATAGATGTGGTGTCAAAAGTTTCGTAATTGGAAAATGTCTAGAGTGACCCTAACTTAAAAGTTGTAAATGTGCCATCCTGGGTGACGAGTCCACAATCTACTCATAACCATATCTTATGACTCATTACCACAAGTCGTAATTAGTACAATAACTAGGACCCCATACATTATTGACCTTACGATTCAGTTTCAAACTCATAATGGGCCCTTACGACTCGTAAGTCCAAATCATAATCAACACAAAACCAACCAAGGGTATACACTAGACACCCTATGATTTTAACCTAGGAATCATAAAAACTCCTTATAGCTCATGGTGAGCCACTCGTACCCAGAGTAGAACTATGCCACAAATTTAGATGATTTGGTTACGACTCATCATGAGTTCTTACGACTCATACCCTAAAATTGTACCTAAAAGATTAAATCTAACACCATTCTCTATACACTATAAAACTAGGGTCACATAACCTGTCAACACACCTGACAACTTGTAGGGTCAGTCGTAGTCAAGGCAGTGAGCTCAAACTCAAGAAAATTTCAAGGACCAAAACCCAAGGGTATTACAATAGAGTATTTGGCATAATGACTAGAAAATTGGGTCTTGACAATATTATCATATCCATGCATGATTAACATGATATTACTTAAGAGTTAAAGAATATGATCAAGCTTTATATGATGTATTAGTTTTTATGATTATTAAGCATTATTTATCATAATTTTTCATATTTCTATAAAATTATTTGACAGACCATGTTTTCCCATGAAATTTAGTAATTTCAAATACATAGAATAGAAATGATAACGCTTAACTTGCACTTCAATTTAGTGCAATGCGGTCGTCGTTAATATATTTACCCAATTTTGAAGTCGTGGTCAAATCCACAAGGAACAATGTGAGTGGCTATTAAACTAGTTTGAAACTAAAGCTACAAGTTAAATTCAAACAACTGGCATGAAAAGAAAGTAAAATGGGGGTTTGATTTTAAAAAGTAGTTGTTTGTCACTTTAACTTCAGTTTTTGTATACCAAGAGTTTAGAAAATAACCAGAATTATGTTCACTAGGGATTCCGGTACATGACAGATGCTAAAACTGGTTCAAGATTCTCACGGTGGGTAGGAAAAAAAGCTATCGTTATTGTTGTTATGCTTAAATGTCTCTCAACCTACTTAAGCATTTAATTCGCTAATCCTCTCGGACTTATGGAATTTCTATTTACTGCCCAGATTTTACCTCAGCTTAACCAACCTTGTTTCAGCGCTGATTAGTAAAAGAAGTATTTTTGAGTCCTTATTGATAATTTACTTCGTACTATATTTGATTTCTTCTTCAAGAAAATCAAAGCAGGTATGTCTAATGTTTGCAACCAACAGACGTTAATTAAAACTTCAGAATTATCAAGAAATCCTACCACCTTTTAATCTTGAATACTTAGAACATTAGCAAGACCTAACCCTAGATCCCATAATTCAGGTTAATGGAATTTAGCCACTCATGATGCATTAAACGAAACACGTAATTGAATTCATGATTTGAAAGATAAACTTACAGAGATGAATAATAATCAATGAATCGCAGATTAAATCACGAAGGAAAATCCCAAGATACTGACAATAATATCTCAAAGTATTTGCTTTTTCAAGCAAAGAAACTAGAGAGAGAAAATAACAATATGTGTCTCCAAAAAAAAAATCTAGTGCGGCCCCCTAAGAAAAACCCTCAACAAGGCTTTAAATAATTCACCCGAATGATCGAAACAAAATCAAGGTGACAGTTTTTTCTTGGAAAGACGACGACATGCATGACGCCTTATTAGGGTTCTTACAATTTATTAGGAATGTCGTCAGATCCTCTTCAATTTTGACACTCTTTGATTTAGGCTGCCGATGAAACCTGATGGCTTATCAGAACTTTGATGACTTATCACCGATGTCATCATAAATTTTAGCAGAAGTCCATTCTCTGTCTAAGGCTGACGATGCTCTTGATAGCTTATCAAACTCCTGATGGCTTATCACAAAATATTGTCATATATCTCACCTGACTCTCAATTTTTCTTGGCTGCCTTAGGCTGATGAAATTCTTGATAACTTATCAGACCCTTGACGGCTTATCACAGAATGTCGTCATAGCTTCCACTTTAGGCCAATTCTCTGTCTGTTCATGACGACCAACCGATAGCTTATCACAGGGCTGATGTCCTATCACCAAATATCATCACAGAATTTAACTCAAGCCATTTCTCCTGTCAAGGCCAACGAAAACTCTAATAGCCTATCATAGGGATGACGACTTATCACAAATGTCATTAGCCATACTTCTCTTCAGATTTCAACTCCTTTGCTTCCATTCTTGTTAGTTCTTTATCTTATCATCTTAAACTGAAAAAAAACAAAGTAAAACTAATCAAAAACTACTAAATTTGCTCAATGCCTTGCTATTGTTCAGTGTTAAAAGCCTCAAATGGGTTAGCATATGCTCACACATCAACACCCTCAACTTAAAACAATTGCTTGTCCTCCAGCAACCAAAACATAAGTAGGAGAATACAAAGTACAATTTGGCAGCTAACTACTCATATCAGTTCAGAATAAATAAACCATCTCCAAGGTCAGTCAATTTAAAACTCACTGTGGATATTTTGAAAAACAACCATGCAACTCACAAGAATTAAGATATGGCAAAAATTCAGTAATAACAATCATGTATAGACCACTATTACACAAACCGAACAAGTTAGTTGCTAGCAATGTAGCTATGTGCCCTCACAACAAAGAATTTCCCATCATATCATATCAAGAATTATATATATAGACATGGGGACAAGCAAAACACTCATACTAAGAACGAAGTTATAATCAGTATATGCCAAGTACCATAGGGTTGCCCTTATTTTCATTACCCAGATCTTCAGATAGGTCAGTTAGGATCACTATAGGCCTTCTCTTAGGCTTGTAATGTTTATTAGGGGCTGGTATGATACTCGATGGTATTTAAAGTG
Organism: Capsicum annuum; assembly: GCF_002878395.1. NCBI lineage: Eukaryota > Viridiplantae > Streptophyta > Magnoliopsida > Solanales > Solanaceae > Capsicum > Capsicum annuum. The sequence goes on along the minus strand of NW_025846182.1, from coordinate 274,723 downwards.
ACTAAGCCTCCTTGACACTACACTAGCTTTTTGGGGTTTCACTCATTAGCCTTTTTCATTCTTTCTTTTATTTATCGCACTTAGATATGATGGGTGTTGTCTTTTTCACATTCACTTTTCTTTTTTTTTTCACAAATTTTCTTTTTCTTGCTCTTATCCTCCGCACCTAGATTTTTATTCTTTGCTTTTATGCTATCTTTTTTCATAGTCATTTTGTATTGCGTACCCCTTTGATAACCACTCTCACCTTAGGTCATTTAGCTAATTCAAGGTACACAGTGTCCAAGGAGGACCAGGGCCAAAATAGGTTCATTGTGATATAAATGGGAAGGTGACAGTGTCATACAGAGAAATAGGCTAATTAGGCTCAAAACAGGGATCAAGGGGTATTATACACATAGGTAAGGTCATTTAGTCTAAAGTGGGCTAATATCAAAACGGCCTATGATCCTTTCCTAACCCCTATCGTTCAACCTAGGAAAGACTAACCAGGCAAGTTCTGGCTTTCGCATACAGAGGGAACTAAGTAACTTCTCACCCTCACTTGGCACACAAGTATATCGCAATCTACTACTCATTCAGTTCATGCAGCTATTTAGTAGTGATCATTGTGTAACTATAACAAATGCCATACAAAGATGCACAATGGTCACACTTAGATGCAAATCACATAGTTAAAAAAATAGACAATTGGAGAGGTATTTATCATTCCTAAAAATCAACAAAAATATGTCAACTACTGTAGATGCTTATTTTTCTCCTAGTCAACTACAACACATCACAAAATAAAACACAATATGCCTAAACATTCTGGCTCTACTAGGAACAAGACTCCGGGTAAAAGCGGCACGGTATCAAAAACCCACGGAGGACATCAACACCCACAAGTAGCCCCACCCTTAACTTAAAATCATGCAATGTCCCCAGTGCATCAAACAAAAAAAAGAGAGTTAGAAATATACCTGTGGTACCACGGGTGCAAAGTTCTGTTTTCAATCACATATAAGAATACAAACAACAAAATAACTTAGGTTGCCTCCCAAGAAGCACCTAATTTAGTGTCGCAGCACGACTCAGTTATCTTGACTACTCGGACTTCATCAAGATACCTTGTTGATAATTATTTGTCTCCACTTGGAGGATTTGAAATGTCGACCCAACTTTTGACCAATACATCTTCGAGGCGCATTGCGTAAATGTATGGATACAATGACACTTCCTTTATCTCGCCATATTTATGACTTAAATCTCTTACCCAACTTCATATTAAATTTTTGGATAGGCTCTTTGGGTATTGATGAGATTATCAATAATCCACTTGATGTACATTGAATTTTGCCTTTACTGAGCTGCAAGTGGGGGGTTTCATTTTGCTCTTTTTGAATGCTAAATTCCAAAATATAAGGATTATGTTCCTCATCCTTAAAACACCTCAGTTGCTAGGGTAGGTGGACTTCCATCTCATCCACCAAGCACAATGTTGAAAAATGGTTCGAATGAGATCATCTCTTTATTTTTGAGTTGCATCCTTCTGGGCATCCTCACCCTGGATTTGGCTAGAGTCTTCAGAAGAGATTTTCTTAGTTTCTTCTTTTGCCTCCAGTACCGTTTCCTCAATCTTGGCATCATCCCTCCTAGTTAGTTCGATTGGTTGGAAAATCATTGAGTGTTGCTCAACATCAAGCACAACATTGATATAGGATTTTTGTTCATCATTTTCACACTCGTCCATTATGTTAAATGATTCCATAGACAAGATATCATCTAAACATAATGGGGAAAAGTTCTTTGAATGCTTGACTTCTATATCCATATCCTCTATCATTCTTCTTTACTTATTATTTTCCCTTATGTTTTGATGTATACCACGTATGATATCGTTTGTTCTTTTTGTACAATCCAACTTTAGTTGAAGCATAGCTTTAATGCCACTCTTTCCAGTGCTTCATTCTTCCGGTTCTTAACCATAAGACCTATCAAAATCATAAGAAGAACTAGAATTTGGGTTAGAATACCCGGGGGAGGGAGCATTTGGGAAATCACTCAAATGTCCATCTTGACCACCGCATAAAGAACAATCATACTCCCAGTAGGATGGAGATGGTGCACACATCTCTCTCCGGGGAGCATATCTACAATCTTTCCAAAAGTGAGGTCCATCACAATATGGACATGGATCATCAAGATACGATTTTCAACCACCAAGCTCATATTCATTCCAAGACACCATAGTAATAAGTAAACTAAAATAAAAATCTCCCTAACTCCAGAAATAAAAAAAAACTAAAAACAGATATTTACATGTTTAAATTCAAGCAAGTTGGCTATAATTCCAAACCAACTCAATACACCAAATTATTCTCCGCAACAACACCATTTTTTATAATGCTCAACTTACATTTCTATTTAGTACAAGGCGGTCGTCGTTAATATATTTACCCAATTTTAGAGTCAGGGTCGAATGCACAGGGAACAATGTGAGTGGTGATTAAACTAGTTTGAAACTAATGCTACAAGTTAAATTCAAACAACCGGTACAAAAAAAAGTAAAATGGGAGTTTGAGTTTAACAAGTAGTTGTTAGTCACTTTAATTTCAGTGTTTGTATATCAAGAGTTTGTGAAATAACCAGAATTATGTTCTCTAGGGCTTCCGGTGCATGACAGATGCTAAAAGTGGTTCAAGATTCTCATGGTGGGTAGGATAACAAGCTATCTTTATCGATGTTATGCTTAAATATCTCTTGACGTACTTAATCATTTAATTCCCTAATCCTCTCGGACTTAGGAAATTTTTATTTACGGCATTTTACCTCAGGTTAACCAACCTTGTTACAACACTTACTATTAAATGAAGTATTTCTGAGTCCCTGTTGATAATTCACTTCCTACTATATTTGATTTCTTCCTGAAGCAAATCAAAGAAGGTGTGTCTACTGGTTGCAACCAACAGACGTTGATTAAAACTTTAAAATTATCAAGAAATACTACCATCTTTTTAATCTTGAATACTTGGTACCTTATCAAGGCCTAACCCTAGATCCCATAATTCATGTTAATGGAATTTAGCCACTCATGATGCAATTGACGAAACACATAATTGAAATCATTATTTGAAACATAAACTTACAAAGATGAATAATAATCAGTGAATCACAAATTAAATCACGAAGGAAAATCCCAAGATATTGACAATAATCTCTCAAAGTATTTGCTTTTTCAAGATAAGAAACTAGAGAGAGAAAATAACAATATGTGTCTCCAAAAAAAACTCTAGTGCGGCCCCCCTAAGAAAAACCCTCAACAAGGCTTTAAATAGTTCACCCTAATTATGGAAACAAAATCAAGGATACATCTTTTTCTCGGAATAGACGACAACATGCTTGACTCCTTATCAGGGTTGTAACAACTTATCAGGAATGTCGTCGGATCCTCTTCAATTTTTACATTCTCTGCTTTGGGCTGACAATGAAACCTGACGGCTTATCAGAACATTGATGACTTATCTCACCAATGTCATCACAATTTCCATCTAAAGTCCATTCTTTGTCTAAGGCTGACGACACTCTTGATAGCTTATCAAATTCCTGGCGGCTTATCACAAAATATTGTCACATATCACAGCAGACTCTCAGTTTTTCTTGGCTTCCTTAGGCTGACAACATTTTTGATAACTTATCAGACCCTTGACGGGTTATCACAGAATGTCGTCACAACTTTCAATTTAGGCAAATTCTCTGTCTGCGAATAATGACCAACCTGATAGCTTATCACAGGGATAACGTCCTATCACTAAATGTCATCACAGGATTCAACTCAAGCCAATTCTCTGGTTAAGGCTGACAACAACTCTGATAACCTATCATAGGTCAGCCTACTTATCACAAACGTCATCAACCATACTTCTCTTCAGATTTCAAATCCTTTGCTTCCATTCTTGTTGGGTCTCTATCCTATCATCTTAAACTGCAAAATCAAAGTAAAACTAATAAAAAATAATTAAATTTGCTCAAGGCCTTGAAATTATTTAGAGTTAAAAGCCTCAAATGTATTAGCATATGCTAACACATCAATGAACCCTTGGTATGTTAGTAAAATAATAATTTTTTACTTGTGTTATGAAATTATGCATTTTTCTTCATATTATAAAGTTTATCATATTAGTTGTATTCTTCAGTGATGGAGGGTAATGAACACTCGATTACCTAGTATATCACGCATTATAAGTTAAACACTCAGTAATTTGATTTCTATAATTTATAAATATTTTAGATAAAAGAAATTATATTTCAACCTCAAGACTTCAATATTATTTAGCTATTCAATATTTTGTTTTATATTTAGTTTGGAGTAGAACTTAACATCGACCTAACGCAGTTATAGAGGCTCACCTATCAGTTAGGATGAGACCTTTATTAGAACTCACTAAGTCCAAGAACTAAAACATCATAGTAGGTTATAAAGGGTCACCCATCAGACCAGGTTTGACACCTATGCCCTTTTGGACATCAATTTAGAGGTACCATGTCAAATCAGCCTTTATACCCTGGCAATGTCTATTGGGCCTTTTTCAATGGTGTTTTTATATCAAACTCAATGTTTAGCTCTTATGGTTACCTGTTGGTTAACAGTAGCTCCCATAATTCAAATTATTATTGTATGACTTTGTGATCCATTAATTTAGCATAATATTGATTAATTACATATTTATTTATGTGGTCATTTCATCAGTTCATATCCCACAACTTCAGACCCAGAAGTTATACATGACCCACAACTATTAATATGTATTTTATGTTGGGTAATTGTACTATAGTTCATCTCCATGTATTCAACTTGTACTCAAGTACATCTCTTTATTTTTTGTTAGCATCCAGTTCAAGTTTACAGTATATTTAAAATTAACTTTAGATTAAATACAATAGTTATGCTTCCACTGCTTTCGAATTTATTGAAAAGTTTTAGCTCATGATTTAGAGATTTGACTATACCTCACATCTTTTACATACAGACATGTTTTAAAAGCATATTTCATTAAATGGTTTATATCCTCAATTTCATAATATGTATTAAGTTTTTTTTATAACTAGTGTATATCATACCTACTAAGTACATTCCAAAGTACTAATTGCATTCCTTTTGGACCTATATTTGTCATGACTCGAGACTACCCTTAGTCCTAACATAGTGCTTAGGACCACAAGTGATTCCAAGATAACCTATGTGATTCATACTGCTTGAGTAACTAATTTAAAATATATATAAAAGCTAAATTTGTTGACTTGAAGCATAATCATGACATAATTTATTCTAACACATAACTATTCAAAGTTTACAATAATAAAATTTGAGTGAGAAAAGAACTTTAGTTACAAATGTTGACTCTGACTGATAATCTATTAAGCCTCTATTAATATTAACTATAGAAAGCTGGGACGTGCCTCCAACTATCCCAAATCAATACATACCAATAAGGAAAATAAGAAAAGGAACTACAACTGACTTAAATCCTTGAAATAAGAGAACTCATATTTTGATAGGTGAATGTTGTGAACTATCTGACCCTAGAGTGTGGGCTTCATTTGGTACCTACATTATTAAGAAATATAGCCACAAATGCATATATGTGGTCCATACTTTTGAATATACTAAGTATGTGAGTCATGAAATAAATCATGAAATTACTTAATGTATGCTTTAAAACTGAATGCATACGTTATTTGCTGAAATATGAATTTAGATCATGGTTATGTAAAGGCTGTAAGACATATTAAAATTTCTATATCATGAACTAAAAACTTTTTTGTAAGATGGAAAGTTGTAGAAACATCAGTACCATATGAAAATCTCAAGTTAAATCTGTATAGGTGGTAAAACCATACTGGGATCATAGATGAATACTGAGTATAAATGCATGAACATGTAAAAGAAATGCAAGACCAATTGACGTATGTGCTAAAATAATTTGTAAAACTAAATAACTGAATAATTGATAAAATGAACCCTTGGTCATGCAAACCAGAGATGATATAATATGATTACTAGATTGAAACTGTGAGAGTTAAATACAATAGAATGCCCCAATTATTGGTAATTGTGGTTCAACCTGTAACCCCATCTAGAAGGATTTTAATACCTTGCAATCAGTATTAACATTGACGATATGGATCCATAAGGCAGACGTACCAAAAGGACAAGTGTTTTTCACCTCTAATGACTGAGGACCCCTCATAATCTACCATAGCATCGTTGGGCTTAAACTTAGTGACTAATACTAATGACTGATGCCTAACTGATGGGGGAGCCTCAATCCATGCATTTACTCAATGATTAATGTTACTCCCAATTGATTGACACTATTTAATATGATTTGACACTGATAAGTGCTCATTATGATATTATTCTGAAATTTTATGATAAAAGCATAACTTGAATGACTTGTAACCTGATAAAAACGATAAATCTAATTTTCCGAGATATCAAGTGTTCATAACCTACCAGCATAAGTTGTCACAACTAATCGTAACAATATTGAGTAAATCATAAGATGGAAAATTCCAAAATTGATAATTAACATGTTGTCAACTTAATATGATATTGGTGACTGAGTTTATAATGCATGTAAGAATATAATTCACTTGGGGAAACACATTATCATGGTTTGTATTAAAAACTATTAAGAGAAAATTAAGTAAATTCATATTTGACATTGAAATTTCATAAAGAGAGAGAAAAGGGTTTATGCTTGTAAAATAAACAATTCGTGAGACTTAATAGGTCGAAGAAACCCATTGATGAATATCCCACATACTTTATTTTAATGATTTCTTGAAAGGTACTTTTATTTGGAGCCTTGGGAGGTTAATTCTTGGAAGAAATCCTTGCTTGGTGATCTTAAGAACTTAGGAGGAAAAGGGATCGTGTATTTGATGTATTTAGGGTTATGAAATAATAAGATCACATTTATATCAATCATTGGTGGTTTAGGACGTAAATGTCTTTTTTACCCTTAAAAATTAAAAATAAACATGGGTTTTAGCATTTCTAAACAAGGTCTATGCCTTGTGAAAAATCAAGGATCACAAGATCCATGCCACGTTGAAATCATGCACCCTCACTGGCTCCTCACGAAAATGCTCATAACTTTTTGCTCAACTTTGGATTAAGGAGAAATTGGATGTGTTGGAATGAGGACACATTTATCTAAAATTTGGTGGTTCTTTAAATCTAAAATTCCATGTCTTCCAGAACTTATACATATTCAAAATTGACACTTGTAGGATCAAAAACCCAAACTTAGTCAAATCAAAAGCTCTTAACTCTACTTTTCTCTAAGTGTTTCCTACGAATTATTTTCACCTCAAAAGCAGTCAAACTAGGATATTGATCATGACAAATATATTCATATACAAATCATGAGATTAGAGTTTTTACACGTAGGAACTATGATTCAAATTCTATCCCCAAAATGCCAGGTATTATATTATCTTACCTTTGGAATCATTCATCCTCGAATGCTGCTTAGGAATTTATTGTAACTATAGAAGTTAGGGATAAATTTTTTTACTTCACATTATGTATTCTCCCTTAACAAAAAATGTTTAGGCATCTAAATAAAAGGGCTTCATGGCATCACTAAATAAATTATGTAAACACGAATCATTAGACTACAAGACTAAAGTCGTACATAAGGTAAAATATCATAAGACCCTCACCCCATTGTTAGAAAATTCAAACTGGATGAAATTTTATACCTCAATATGGCATGCTGCCTATTATAGAGGCTAAGATAAGACGTCACTTATCATGAAGAGTAGCCTTCGTGATATGTAGTTATCATGGAGTTTTACTGCCTCAAAATTCAAAAATAGCCCTGACCCTCATCAAAAATTTATAAAAATCTTTCGAGACACCCTATTAAAATACTTGAACATATTTTAAGTCAATAATCGATGTTTTAAACATGAGAAAGCCAAAAATAAACTGCTTGAAATTTTGAGGGTGTCATAGCGAATGTCATTACTCTTATCTATGGTCTGACATAATCACATTGGGGACTTTTAAACATGTAATGAATAGTTGGAAACTTGTTTAGGAGATTGTGGGATATTACAATGACTAAGCTAGAATACTATGAAGACTGAGATTATGTGTTGAACACTTATGAACTGGATCATGTGAAATATTTAAATTGGAGACATGATGCATAAATTGAACTGAATTTGTAAGTTACATTGATGTGAATAAAGTACCTCAAGGATAGCCATTTCATGAAATTTTAAATAGTAAGACTAGATGGAAAGATAGAATCTACAGGAGATTATCTGTCAGATTTCTAAACTGAATTGCTGGCTATACGGACTGATGCATAATGAAAGTTTATACTAAACTAAAGTATTTATTCAACACTCTTTCTAAGAAGTTAAAATAACATTAAGGATCAATGAATTTTTGGTATTAACTGAATAATATATCTTAATAAGGAATTGCGACATGGCTACAACTCTATAACGCAGACTATAAGCCTATATAATAAAATCAATGATCCAATTAAAATGACTTAGGCAATGCAAGTGCTAACTTTTAAGCTTAGACCCACTTCTTAAATAAACCCTCAACTATGTTTTTCCTCTTTCATATTATGCTTATTTGATGCAACTTATAACTCTCACATGGCCATTTATAACTCCATCTACTAAAGTCTGAGCTGAACTAAATTCTCTTATCATGTTCACGATCACTCAAGGTCACATGATAACACACATAACACCATAATACTAGTCTAAACCACGCATTAAATATCCAATATACTTTCAAAGCTCTCATCTCAAGAATAATGCTTCCTACCACTTTAAAAACTAACTTCAACCTTTTTTTAGGTGTTCATTAGTGCATAATTTATTTATCACTTTATATACAAACATGAAATTCAAGCCTATAATTACAATCACATATGAACTCTAGGCAACCAACCCACCATGGAATTAACACACCCTAAAACTAGGCCACGTCGAGTTGGTATAAGAGCCTAGGTTTATGAAAAGTTAGGTTTCCATAATACCATGTCGAGTAGAGTCCCTTTTATGGGTGTGAAGTGCTCCACACTTATAAAAGAGTAGCTATAAGACATTTTGGAAATATTTCCCTTTCTTGTGTTTCAATCAAAAGTTGTAGAATTTAAGGCCTTGGATTCCTCTGATTTTTTTTAGATATCTTTTAGATCATACATCCAAAGATATCTAAGACTCAGGAAAACCCTTCTGAGGGCCCTATGGACGAAGCTCATCCAACTTCTATAGTTCGTACCTAGGCAAAAGCTGCGATATCTACCCATCTTCATAGGGTTTCACTTGTCCCTACCAACCCCTGCTATGAGAGTGACCCTCTTATTTTATAACTTTAAAGGGATGCTACTAATGTAGAGTTTTATCACTGTATCAGCCTCTTGACTCAATTGGTAGATTCTCAAGTGGAGCATGGTGCTCCTGATACCATTTCTTTTGAGGCCATAAGAATTGGCAAATTTATAAGGCTGAGCCTTCCTATGTTCTCTGATATGATGTTTGAGAAAGATCCTCAAGGCTTCGGTAGTAAAATAGAAAAGATATTTTGAATCATGAATGCTTAGGAGATTGAGGACATTGAGTTAGCTTCCTACTAATTCAATGATGTATCGTACCAATGGTAGGGTGAAAGTTATTTAAAGGTGTTGATACCTGTCTTTCCATGTGAGAGGACTTCTCTGAGGCTTTCTCAGACAACATCTTCTTGCATGATCTGTAGGAGGCAAGGTTGGAAGAGTTTGCGAACTTGAAGCAAGGGAGAGGTTTTGTTCAAGAGTATGCCTTGAAATTCCATCAATTGTCATGGTCTGGTGTCGAAATGGTTTCTAGTATAAGGTCTAGAATGCATAAATTTGTCTTAAGATTGTCTCATGGGTTAGTCCTTGAGAGTAAGACGGCCTTATTTATTGAGAACATTGATATTTCTAGGTTGATTATGTATTTGCAACAAGTTGAAGAAGGGAAAAAGAAATAATTTAAGCTTAGTAACAGGTAAGGAATGAAATTTAGGATTTTTTACCATAGTGGGGGTGATGGTGGCAAGTGGATATGAAAGAAGTGGGGAGTTTGAGTTTATTTTCCTTGGCTACTATTTTCTCTACTTACCAAAAGTTTTTAAGTGGCCGTCGGACTAAGTTTAGTTTTTAGTCTCAGGCATATTGTGCCTAATTCAAGCTTAGTGGTGCACAGTTGGCTCCACCTCACCCTCAATGCAGATTTTATGTTCAGAGAAAGAGAGAAGCAAATATTTCCATTGTGGTCATGTTTGGCACATGCTTCCTGAGTGCCCCTCCATAGAAGACTCTTTGGTAAACAAGTCCCCTATTTCTACTCCATCTATTCCAGCACTAAAGGGTGTTATTAATACCTCTACTTTTATTTGTTGCACCGATGCTAGTCGAATTTGCTTGTATCCACTTGTTACTCATCAGGATTCTAAGGCATTATCGATGTTGTCATGGGTATGTTAAGACTTTTCTCCTGGGATGTGTCTTGTTTTCTTGATACAGGGTCTACTTTATATTATGTGACCCTGTATGTGGTAGTGCATCTTAATTGTATTCCCAAGAGTCTGTCGAGACCCTGTGGTTATTAAAAGGGTCCATAAGGGGTATGTGATATTTCTTGGTGGTAGGGATACTTTCTTATACTTGATAGATTTGGACATGGTTGATTTTGATAAAATTCTGCAATGGATTTGTTGCACTTTTTCTATGCTTCCTTAGATTGTCAGACCCATAGGGTTATGTTTTGATACCTCATTGAGTCGGTCATTATATGGAAAGGTGGTTCCCTAGTGCTTATGGTAAGGTTCATTTCTTATCTAAAGGCCCTAAAATTGATTTAAAAGGGGTTTTTGTATCATTTGGTCTAATTTAAGGATTCTAACTCGAAAGATCCTTCTCTAGAATCTATTCCTATTGTTAAAGAGTTTCCTGAGGTATTTCCTGATGATCTTTCAATTGTTTCTCCTGATAGGGAAATTGATTTTTGATTGACCTTGTTCCAGAACACTCGTCCAATTTCTATCCCTCTTTATAGAATAGCTCTGATGGAGTTAAAAATGCTTAAGAAGAAATTGAAAGACCTATTAAATAAAGGTTTTATCTTCCCTAGTATGTCTCCATGGGTTTCTCCCATATTAATCATGCATAAAAAGGACAGTTCCCTTCTTATTGATTATCGTCAGTTAAACAAAGTGACCATTAAGAAAAAATATCCTCTTCTTAGTATAGATGAATAGTTTGGTCAAGTTTATGGTGCAAAGTGTTTCTCTAAGACTGATATTAGGTTGGGTTATTATTATCTTAAGATTAGTGATGCGAATATCCCTAAGAAGACCTTTAGAACCCGATATGTTCACAATGAATTTTTTGTCTGGTCTTTTGGGTTGACCAATGCCCCGGCGGTATTTATGGACTTGATGAATAGGGTCTTTAATCCGTTCTTTGAAATGTTTGTCATCGTCTTCACAAATGATATCTTAGTCTATTCTAAGAGTGACATGGAGATCACCTTCGTGCCATGTTGCAAACTTTGAAGGATCATTATTTCTATGTTGAGTTCTCCAAGTATGAGTTTTTGTTGATAGCCATAGCTTTTATTAGCTAGGTTATCCCTAGTAAAGGAATTATGGTAAATCCCCAAAATGTTGTGGCGGTTAAGAAGTGGTCTATACCTACTACTCCAACCAATATTTGGAACATCTTGGGTCTATCCGGTTACTATAGAGGATTTGTAGAGAGTTTCTCGACTATAGTTTCCCCATTAACCAAGTTGACCTATAAGAATGTTAAGTTCTTATAGTTTGATATGTGTGAGGGTAGCTTTGAAAAGTTGAAAGCTAAATCAACTTCAGCTCTAGGTTGAAACCTTGCCTAATGATAATAATAGTTTTGAGGTATATTGTGATGCTTCTCGTATCGGTCTTAGTTGCTTGTCGATGAAACATGTTACGATTGTGGCCAATACTTCTAGGCAATTGAATGTTCATCAGAAGAACTTCCCTACTCATGACCTAGAGTTATTAGCTGTGGTTTCTGTCTTAAAGATTTTGTGGCGTTATCTTTATAGGGTTCATATCGATATCTTTTTCGATCATAAAAGCCTCAAATATATGTTTAACCAAAAGAAGGTAAATCTCCAACAAAGAAGGTAACATAAGTTGTTGATAAACTATGATATAAGTCTTCATTACCATCCTGATAAGGCATACGTGGTCGTAGATGCACTTAGTAGACTATACATGGAATGTTTGTCCCATGTAGATGAAGATAAGTTGGAATTGTGAAAGATATTCACTGTTTGGCTAGTCCTAGAGTTCTACTTGCAGACTTCTAGGTTGGTGGTGTATTTTTGCTTCCGATATCTTAGACATCTCTTATTATTGAGATAAGGAAAAACAAGCATTACACCCTGAGTTGATGAAGATCAAGAGTAGTATGGCTCAACACTAAGTTGCGGACTTTGTGATTGGTGGCGATAAAATCTTGAGATACCAATGTAGGTATGTGTTCTTGATGTTGATTGATTGAGGGAAATGGCCATGGTTGAGGCTCGTGGATCTTGTTATGCCATTCTTCTCTACTCCACCAAGATGATTCATGATCTTAGAGAGATCAATTTGTGGGGTAACATGAAGCATTATGTGGCTAGTTATGTTTCCAAGTGTATGGTGTATCAAAAAGTAAAAGTTGAGCACATGAGGCCTAGGGGATTGTATCAAGAGATCCCATTACCCAAATGGAAGTGGGAGGCATTTAATATGGATTTCATTATCGGTTTTCCTAGATCCAGAAATCAATGTGATTCAATTTAGGTCATTGTTGATCTAATGACTAAGTCTGCTCACTTTTGGCCCATGAGGACTTATTTCTAAGTGGAAGAGTATGCTAAGTTGTATCTTTTGGAGATTGTGAAGTTGCACGTTGCTCTATACTCTATTATTTTGTACCATGATACTACATTTTCACCCCACTCTGTAAAGTCGTTCCAAAGAGGTTTGGGTACTAGAGTGTTCCTTAATACCACTTTCCACCTGCAAATGGATGTGCAAGAAAAAAGAAACATCTAAATCTGGAGAACATGTTGCAGTCTTGTGTTATTTATTATGGTGGTAGTTGGTATGACCACATGCCTTTGATTGAGTTCGACTATAATAATATTTACTTCTATAGTATTGGCATGACGGCTTTTGAGGCATTTTATGGTAAGATATATCGATCATCTATTAGATGGTACGAGGTTGGCGAGGCTAAGTTGCTTGGCCCCGATCTAGTTCACCAAGCCTTACAGAAGGAAAAGGTGATTCGTGATAGGTTAAAAATAGCTCAAAGTCACCAAAAGTCCTATGCGGATGTGAGGCATAGGGACTTAGAGTTTAGTTTTATAGATTAGGTCTTCTTAAAGCTGTCTTTTATGAATAGAATGATGCAGTTTGGTAAAAAGGGAAAGCTTAGTCCCCGATATGTTTGTCCATACTTTATTATGAAACTTCATTGGTTATTTCCTTGAGGGATGTTGATATTTAAGACTCTTTGTCCAATGAGGATATCCCGGTGAGGTTCTTGGATTGGCAAAGTCGCCAGTTATGAATCATAGAAGTGGCTTCAGTGATGGTTCAGTGGAGGAACCAAAAGTTCGAGGATGCCCCATGGTAAGAGATAGAGGACATGAATTCCAAGTATCCACAATTATTTCCTATTCTAGAAACTTGGGATGGAGGTATCTGTTGGTCTCCTTGCTTTGATTTTATGTCTTTTATAGACAATGGATTAAATTCTGCAATCTGTTAAGTTAATTTATTTCTTGTTAGACCATAGGATCAAGTCCCTAATGTTTTGAAATTAAGCAAGTTTTGTTGTGATGGGTTTAAGTCCCTAGTAGCTTGAGTTGATTCATGTCTTTAGTAAAAGATGGGTTTGAGTCCCTAATACTTGAATAGAGTAAATTTTCTTTATAAGTTGATAGGTTGAAGTCCCTAAGTTGTGCAATGAGGAAGTGTTTATAAGAAAGGGTTTAAGTCTCTAAGTTTTAATATGGAACAAATGGCTTGATAAATAATGGGTTTGAGTCCCAAAGATGATGATGTGAATGACTAATTGATAATGAGCATGATATATGTTATATCCTTGTTGTATGCTGGTTCTAACGTGTTTGAAGGTTGTTTTAATGTATAATAATATGTTGGATAGTGCTTATTGCTTGCCTCACCCCTAATTTGAGGATGAATGATCCAAGTGGGTGAGAATTGAAACACCTAAGACTTAGAAGCATTGAAAAAAACTTCATCTTTTGGTGTCATGGGTTGGGTACGACTAGGGGCTAAGTCGTACACCTTGGATATGATTTCTATCCTTCTCCTCCTCCAATCAAATATCCTAGGTAGTGTGGTATGGGTCACTCACTATCCTAGGTATAATTGACCCTCTCCTTAATCATACCTAGGGGTTCGACTTGTACCTAGGTGAGTCGTATAGGGGAGTCATGAGTTTGGAAGTAGACTATTTTGGTTACGATTGTTGTGTATGAGTTTGGGGTGAGTCATACCATTTGGATATCACTCAAAGGTGCTTGGTCGTACCCTTAACAATGTGTGTTACCAAGGAGAAGCCTACAGTACGAGTCAGGGTACAACTCATACACTAGGGTACGACCACTTAATTTAGTCATACCCCTGGACGGATTCAACTTTTAGATTTTAACTAAGGGCCTTGTGGTCATTTCCCATGTCTAAAACCCTAATCCCTATCACTATATAATTGTTTATAGCCTTCTAAACATTCATATTTATTGATCAAACACCCTAAATACTCTCTCAATCTCATCTTTGAAGATTGGAGGCTAGAGTTACAAGAGTGGTCTTCAAGAGGAAAAAGGGAGTCAATATTCTTGGTGATTCATCTTGTTTAAGGAATGTACCTATTCCCCTTTCAAAATAGATCTAAACCCATGTATTTCACACTTGGATTGGTAAGTGTACATTGGGGTTTTGAAATTAAATAAAAATGGTTTTGTTGCCAAATGATGAATAATTATGATTATTGGTTAAACTTATGTTTATACATGTTATTGATGGTATTTTGCACATGTAGGTGGTCTATCATGTGGGTTATGAGTAACCCTAGTCTTGTTTGTTTCTTCCATGAAATTGGTTTTGGTAAAGGCATGTACAAAAGGTGTTTATGAAAATATCTAAGTGAGATGTCTAATTACATGATGATGATGTTCTGAACTTGGGTAATGGCCCAATTTGTATGAATTCTTGATAAATGACACTGTGAAGATAAAATGAGCCATGTATTATGTAATTTATGACCTGATGGGTTGATGAAGGAGAAGGGGATTATAGTCCATAACATAATATGAACGTGAATTATGTGTTGGACTAAATTGTGGTATAGAATTTCTAATGAAATACGAATGGCTTGTAAGATTCTTGAGGACCACAGTTTGAATTGTATGATAAGTCAAATTATTGCATCGACCTATTGAAATTGTTGAGCAATGAAGTCTCTCATGAGGACCATGTAGTCATGTATGATGTTGAATTGGCTAAATGGGTTAAATTCCTTATGTGTGGAATGGAATTTATGTTGATGCATGGATAAAGGGTTAGAGTCCCCATGTCGACTAATGATAGTTGTGATGTATTTAGGTTGAATTCCCTTGCTTAGTGAAATCTCTTATGGTTAAAATCCCTTGATTAATGAAATCTCTAGTGTTTAAAGTCCTTTGCATAATGAGATCTCATGAGGTCGAGTGCCTCACTAAATGAATTAGCTTAGGGTTAGAATGGCACGAGGTTAGAGTCTCTTGCCAAATGTGAGCATGTGGTTAGAGTCCCTTGATTCAATGAATGTGTGTGAGTGTTTAGAGTGTCTTACTTACATGAATATGTGTGGGTGGTTATAGTCCCTCACTTACATGGATGAGTATGTGGTTATAGTCCCTTACTTGATGGAAGGTTGAAATCATCCATTGCATGTATGATGAATGAGTTCTTCCAAACTATTGATAAATCTTGTCCCCTTGATTTGCATGTGATATTTCTATATATATATATGGATAAGGTTAGGAATGTGATTGAATGTGATATACTGCTTGTTGTCGAATGATGATGTTATTTTATCGTTATCCTTGAGCTATATGCTAGCATTCCAACCGCTAACCATCTTTGGATGCTATGTTCCTAGGTGACATAGGGACCGAAGCATCATCTTCTCTTCCTGAATAGTGTTAGGTGATTGAAGCAGTTCGTGCATTGACTAAAAAGTGGTGTGCTTCCTTATTTTAGAGGACATTCTGTAACGTCCC
>NW_025846182.1:253965-255346 GCF_002878395.1 Capsicum annuum | reverse complement strand
AGGATGAATAGAATATCGCACCCCGTGCGCTTCACCCATAATCCTCTGTCTCATATCATCAACATTCGGGACACACAATCTACCCTGCAATCTCAACACACCATCTCCCCCTTGGGAGATAACCTCTACTTTTTGGTCCTTGACTGACTCCATCAGTCTAACCAAACTAGCATCTAAGTATTGCCTTTCCTTCACTTCCAAAACCAAGGAGGATTTGGAAATACTCTGAACCCCTATACTATCTTCAGAGTCAAACAACCTAACCCCCAATCTAGCCAAACGATGTACATCACGAGCCAACTCTTTCTTACCTTCTACCACATGCGAAACACTACCCATGGACACTCTACTTAGGGCATCCGCCAAAACATTAGCCTTGCCCGAATGGTACAACGCACTCATAAATAGTCCTTTAATAATTCTAACCATCGTCTCTGCCTAAGATTCAATTCTCTCTGGGTAAACACATACTACAGACTCTTGTGATTAGTGAATATTTCTGAAAAAGGAGAGCACGGATCAATAGCAGATAGAGACACTTTAAGCATGATAGACTTCTAAAAGAATGAATCACACTTTTTTCCTAAAACGTCTTGTAGCCTTATGTTCATAGATGTGGTTCATTACACACTGATGATCAAGACTCTACTTAACGCGGCTTGTCAGACTCCCTAGGACACCTTAAAAGCTTAGGCTCTGATACCAAGTTTGTAACGCCCCAAAAATAGGTCCCAGAGCGTCACACGGTGCTTGAGGCTACGACTAGCCCCAACCTAACCCTTTGGGCCATTTTCATTCAATTCAATACAAATCAACGGGATTTCTATAAATAACCCTTAAATATCAACAGAGTAATCATCATCCAAGAATTAAGGAATTTCAGAAAGATAACAAAATACGACTTATTAGTCAACTCCCAACATCTATACTAGTCTGATAAGACTCTAAGAAAATCCATAAAACTAGCGAGCCATTGAGACATGCCCCAACTAACTCATACTCAGTTATCAAATGTAAACAATTCTATGAAACCAACATCCAACATCACGTCCTCGGAACATGAGGACTCACCACAACAGAGGATATAGAACACGTGGCCGAAGAATCACTATTGAACCTGGAACTGAGCAACTGAACCTATATTTCGAGAAAATACAGCCTACATCCGAAGATGTGGATCAGTACCATGGAAAGGAACCGAGTATATGGGGATATATGTAGTTGTATAAACATCATCATCATAAATATTTATAAGAAATATGCAGGATGTATGAAAGATTCACATAGCCCGAAGAAAATCATCATAATCATGAGAGGATGAAATAAGTATAATAACACATGTGAGTCTTTCATACATCCTGCATATTTCTTATAAATATTT
>NW_025846182.1:207538-253865 GCF_002878395.1 Capsicum annuum | reverse complement strand
ATCATAAATATTTATAAGAAATATGCAGGATGTATGAAAGATTCACATAGCCCGAAGAAAATCATCATAATCATGAGAGGATGAAATAAGTATAATAACACATGTGAGTCATCATATAATTTGTCAATCACTTTCAGTTAATCAAGAATATCAATTCTCATAATGTAAATATCATTTAAATCTTTTGAAGGAATAACTTTCACAATTCCACTTTCAAA
Organism: Capsicum annuum; assembly: GCF_002878395.1. NCBI lineage: Eukaryota > Viridiplantae > Streptophyta > Magnoliopsida > Solanales > Solanaceae > Capsicum > Capsicum annuum. Next base: position 253,647 of record NW_025846182.1, on the reverse strand, counting down.
TCACTTCACCGTTCACCATAGACACAAGGAAACACACACACACTGGGAGATCCTATAACCGACATAAACCATGTGAGTTACATAGAGTCCAACGTCCAACCCACATTGGGGAGAGCCATCCTATCCTTTCAATTGGAGTAGGACTATCGATATCAAATCCACACAAACTAGTGATCACTATATAAATCAGCCTCAGAATCACTCCTATGGGTGCACACAGTTCTAGGGAAGTAAGGTCGCTTTATACCTCCCACTCGGTGCTAAAGATTTCTCCCGGACTTAGCTCAGATTATTTCAAAGACAATCCACAACAAACAATTTCAGTAATATATAAATATACATTGGGGTCCATCATGCTTCCCATCTATCAAAATCAACCACGTTGTGGTTTTCTTTCACACTTGAGTTCAAAACAACTCCATTAAGACCAAAAGGTCAATTCATTCAAAATATCACAAATATTCAACATCAATGTGCTTATAACACACACTTTTTAAAAAAAAAACACAATTTCCAATGGGTATTCAGGACCCAAATATCAAAATCATGATAAATATCGTTCAAGATTCATGCTTTATATCACCACACATGTAAATTCATCTTTCAAAATCATAAACATCAAAATTTTATCATAATCATCATAATATATGGGTTCATGCTTCAAATTTATAAAAATCAAAGAAAAATTATGCCTTTGTAAAGAAAATTACTTTTGGGCACAAGAACGAAAGAGAGTTCTTGTTGAAATACCCCACATACCTTGAATGATGAACTTTAGATCGATACTCATTTTTGAGATGTTAATCGTGCCTTTGAATGATGGTTCTTGGAGTTCTTGAAGTAGGAACTTGGAATCTTGAATAAATTTGCAGAATTAATGGTGAACTTTGGAGGTTCTTGAAGTTGGATGTAGGAGCTTCGGGTTTTCTTTTTGAACGAAAGAGAGTTCTTGTTGAAAGATCCCACATACCTTTAATGATGAACTTTAGATCGATACACGTTTTTGAGATGTTAATCTTGCCTTTGAATGATGGTTCTTGGAGTTCTTGAACTAGAACTTGGAATCTTGAATAAATTTGCAGAATTAATGGTGAACTTTTGAGGTTCTTGAAGTTGGATGTAGGAGCTTAGGGTTTTCTTTTTGAGGAAATTTGATGAAATATAAAATATAATGCTTCTAACAGGCTTTAATGTAGGGTTTGGGCAGATTTTGGGTGAGGTGGAATGACTAAAACACCCTTAAAAATCAAATTATTCTCGAATCTATCCTTTGGTGGACTATTTTGATAGTCTGGAGTAGATCAACCATAACGTTTTACTCAGATATCCAAATTGGATGAAACTAATTTCATTAGAAAGAGGACTCTCATATCTTTCCATTTATATATAGTATCTCATCTAAATCATTGTGTATGAGGAGTTATGATCGTTTGAATTTGACCCAAAAATTCACTTTTGATAGGCTGAACTAGATCGACCATAACTTTTTGTTCCGATAGACAAATGAGATGAAACTAATTTCATCGGAAAGAGGACTCATAGAGCTTTCCGTTTATATATAGTAGATCACCCAGATTATTATGTACAAGGATTTATGATCATTTAAAGTTCAAGCAAAAATACACCAGTCCTCAGTACTTTTTCCTGCACGTTTTATTGCTCACTACTATTCACGGTTCGATCGAAATATTCATAACTCGTCGCTCGGGTGTCCATTTTGGATGATCCACATATCATTGGAAAGATTATTTGATACTCTACGCAATGATAGGTCATAATTTAAGACATTCCACATGGAAAATTTATAGTTTATTCTAGAAGATAGAACCCAACACGTTTATGCACAAAATTTCAAAGAAAAATTTTCCAGGGTATTACACATTCATTCTTGGTCCCCAATATTTAGACTTAGACTTATTTTCAATGGTTTGGCTATTATCGAGGGCTTGTACAAACCTATACATTTTCAAAATTTAGTTGGACAAAGGTATAGTGGATAATTGTGGACTTGGTTATATTCGCTAGTGTGTTGATATTTATTAAATTGTTAGAGATTGTTTAAATTATGACTTGTGGTATATGTTCCACTATCTCATTTTAGGTCAGGATTCACGCGACCCATGTGGTTGATTTGGTGACTGTGATGGGTTATTAGGGCGACCTTCGGTTCACCTAGGCTTGAGATGCCCCTATGACATGGACTAGTTTTGGGGAGTGACAAGAATTTTCCTAAATTCTCTAATACCTCTATCAACAACAATTTCCTTTCACTATTACCAAGAAGACCATGAAGATTCTCAACTAACTATTACATAAACCAAAAGTTTTACATTAATCTTCCTTCACCTTATAGCCTTAGATTAAATAAAAATACAAAAAAAATTCCTAATATAAAACATTTACTCTCTCCCATCTATGCCATTTTTCATCAATTTTTATCACCATTATCTTTACATAAGAAGAGGTCAATTAAAGGTTAGAACACGAGGTCCTAAAGCATGATACGATACAATCCCTGACTTTGACATGTAGATGAGTCCTAAGGAATAGAGTATCAATGAAATGTATTAATTAAAGATATCTAAGTTGAGGACATACATGAAATAATGCAAATTTTTACTAGTAATTAGGGGTGCACCATGAGTTATGGGAAATGAGTATACTGTGAAGCCCGAGTACATACGCCATGAGATTCATGACCTGAGTTTGGAGTTCATAATTTATGGGATAGGATTCTTGATTCTGAGTGAAGTGGCACTCCTTATACTAGGAATTCAGAGCGTACATATTTCTAAATAGAAGTAAATGAATATGATCTATGATCATAGAACTTAATTTTAAGGCATGAGTAGAAGTCGTAGGAAATGAAGTACAAAAGAAATTTTACCAAGATAGGAATGAGTCGGGAATCTTCTAACCTACTATTGTTCGAGAAATCACTAACATCACTGCTAGAATCAGAGACCTGACTTAGCTTCTTGTTTTATCTTCTCCCCTGTAGATTTAATCCATCATTCTAAGTCTGAGGAATTCTTTAATAAACTCTAAGCTAAACTGCAACCACTCTACCCTAGAGTCTGAGATATAACAATATTAATAAATAATAAACTCACCCTAAAAGACTATAACTAAAAGTGTAAATCCCAATTCTATTACTTCCATCTGAGATACAGCCCCAAAAGTCATCACATAATAACTTAAATGCTTACCAACTTAGAATCTTCAAGAGTATCACCATACCCTAAGTTCACATAATCTAGAATTGAAAGCACTTCTTGCTATTAACTTTATGATTAAAGATTCAAACTTAGATTCTAACACTTAATATGGATATCCACCAAAATTTTCATACACTAATATCCACTTATTACTACTTGATGGGAATCATGAAACACTAATCCACACAAAAATTTCTGAAGATACTCAACCTTAACAAGCTCCTCAATTGCAGTGGTCACTGCCTAATCTCTATCTTGACTAAAGTATTAACATCCTCTAAGTCTCTCTTAACTAAAAATTCTCTCTCAAAGTTCTATTAAACAAACTAAACAACACCTATCAGGCTTCATGGATACATGATCTACTAATTCAAGATAAATACTATCCCTACTACTGCTAAACTTCTAGCTTCGTACTTCTATCTTTAGTTCATATATTTTTGTAGTATTCTGAGGATCTAAGAGAACATCAAACTTTGTCTTAGCATACATTTTCATGAAAATGAATGAAATATTTAAAACTTCAGTACATAAAGCAATAATGGGATCCATTTGAGCCTGCGTGCAATCTCATAAATGTCTGAGAAAATTCTATTAGTTAGAATTTAAGCTTGGCTATTTCTATTAACACAAAAATAAGTCAGATGAGGAATTTGAACAAGGGTAAACCTTTCACCCTTGTGCCCAAAAGTCTATTTACATCATGAAATTCTTGAAATAGATGAGGTTTTTACATAAATGTGAATTGGGGGTTCTCACCCATTAATATTGAATGAATTATATTGATATTTCCCATGAATTATGAGTCAAATGGCACGATTTCTACATGTTTTCTTGGGTATTTACAGCTGGGTATAAACACCATGATTTTACTCCTTGATAAGCTGATAGTTGCATTGTTGAGATATTAAAGCATATGGCTATATTGAGATTTTGAGGTAATTTTCTGAAATTCCCAGATTTCCACATGATTTATGAATCTATATGCTATATATTATGCTTTTGATAAGCTTTCACTTGAGATTTAATTATGGGTTAGTAAGCCCTATTTGAGACTTACGAAATTAAGAACTCTTATTCTATGAGCACCCAAGTTTTGAGTATTTTTTAGATGATTGGAAAATGAATTCACCTAATGGTCCGGAGCTTTGAAATCCACTTCACTATATGAGATTATCGATTTAATTATTGGGTTCATGGTGAACCTTGTGATTATTCTAAAAGTGGAATTTGATGAGATGAGCACAGATAATCTAAAGGGAGTAGTATTTAGCACCGAGTGGGTAAGTTGCTATGGTTTCTTACCTCAAAACTACGTGCCAGCATAGGTTGTCCTGAGGTCAAGATTATGATGATTATGGTTGTGCCCCAGGCTGAGTTTCATTTAGTGATCACTAGACCTTGGTTATACTCCCTGGCAAGAGTATGATGCTCCTCCCTAATATGGGGTCTCTTTCTTAGAAGGAAAAAACATTGGACTTCATGTAGCTCACATGGTTTATGTCGGTTATGATAACGTCCCTTGTTATTTCAAACGTCGAGATCAAATACTTATTTTCCTTCCCTATAGTCTATTTTCCTAAACGGTTTAATTGCAAGGATGTTTTCCCAACTAAAGTAATTTCTTGATGTGAGTTATTTTCCAAAATGAAAGCATCTTCCCTTGTTATAGTATTTTATAAAGCCTTCAGATAAGTTGTTTCCATAAACTAGATTGCCTTTCCATTTGAGATGGACTGATTTTCCTAAAGCTTGAGATGAGATATTTTCCTAAAGTGAATGAAATACCTTCAAGTGTATTTTAAAGTTATATGATTCTGAATTGCAAGCATATGAGTTATAAATAGTTATGAAATGTTGAGCATTGAAGAAGTTTTACTCTCCATCAGACTTATGCATGAGTTGAAAGTATTGTTTAAAGTCCCTTAGCCTTTAGGTATTGAGAATAAGAGAAGATTTCGAATTTTTAGATTAAACAATGATGACTCACGAGATTTGTGTTGCATGCTCCCTTCTACATGACTTATGATCTTTATATTTTACACTTGTTCAAGTAATATGAATCATCTCATTATGCACACATGATTTGATTAAAGAAGATTTCTACTGTTTTACTCATAAACATTCACCCCCACATACTCAGTACATTCAAAGTACTGAACCACATATATGTCTATGTGCTACATTGTGTCATAATGTAGGTTTAGGTTCTCAGTCCCAGCCTCGCCCGTGATTGTCCGAGTACGTCGCCTACATTTTCTACAATGGTGAGTCCTTATTGCTCGAGGGCTGATCTTCAGATATTTACTATACTTGAGAGACTATGTTTTATCTGCAGTTTATTTCGACTCAGTTGGGGCCTTTCCTAATGGCTCTCTAGATTTTGATTTGTTGAGGCTTGTCAGACTAGTATCAGACTTGTGATGTGTCGAGGGTTCAGTATTTTTGTTTTGTTGAGATTCCTCTATATTTTGGTCGTATGGACCGAGATCTTTTCCATATTTTCTTTCATGTGATATGACTATGAGAGTGTTGAGCCTATTTTTATCTTGAATTGAATGGCATTGGTAGAAACTGACTCTAAGGGTTAGCTTGGGGCTACTAGTAATCTTAAGCACCGTGTGACATCTCGGGAGACAATTTTGAGTCGTTACAAACTATTTGGGTCAAGAATAAGCCTGTGGGGCCAAAAACTGAAATCAAAAATTGAATTCATTACGAGGTACTTCGAAGGTCAAGGAATGTGTGATCTAAAGTTGAGCACGAAAGGGACACAAACTGGGGCCCAACTCAACACACAAATTTATGGGATTAAATACCTAATTTCAACTAATTTACAATGAAATAGTATGGAACTTGACGGGAAAAATATTGGAAAATGGCCACCTTAGCTTTAAAGCGTGATTTCCCACACTCTCCCTCTCTTCAAAATCTAAAAAATGGGGGTAAATGGTTATGAAATGAATGATAAATTCGGGTGATAAAGGAAGGCTTTTACACCCCACATGCTGCTAAATATTTACTTGGTAATTCAGGTTACAAGTACATAAGTTGAACATTTCGGCTAAAGCGATCGGTCATAGAAATATGAATATAGCTAAAGCAGCATTCTAGTCGCTAAAGTGATGTCCACTAAGGCAGAGAAGGAGCTCTTAAGCGGACCTCATCCAAATAGCCAAATCCTATAAAGTAAATAAATGTTTCTAATGTGTCTATTGCTTAACAGGCTGCACCAACAACTTGAGGCATCAAATTTTTCTAAGTCCAAATGGACTCCAACTGGGTACTCAGGACAGTTTTTGAACCCCGTGCATTAAATAAAGCTATTCTACCATACGAAATTTAACATTTTAGACTCAATCAAACCATCAAAACTTTTATCTAAGATCATTTTGACTAATGGTGGGCCTACATAAATAGTTCCATTTTTTCACAAAATCTCCCAATACACGAAATTGTGTTCGAAAGCCTTGGGACCTGAAATAAGGGTCCCCCTAGCCTAAAACCAACATTCTTAAGTTGATGGTACTGTTGGAATTCCTATTTGATTCCACTTACTAAGAGTTTTCATCCAAGACAAATTCCCTAATAGTAAAAACTCCAAAATAGAGAAATGAGCCTAAAACCCAAATGAACTACTAGATAAATGAACCAATAGTTCCAGAAAGTTATAAATGGCCTCTAGCCAAGGTGGGAATGTTGAAAATACTAGAAATATGTGAAAATCAAAGAAATGACCTATAGGTTCACTAAAATATTAACTAATAAAGGGATTTATGCCCACAAAAATCAATGGATAGAAATATCTTGAAATCTCAAAAAAGCGAGGTACTAAACCTACCTGAACATCTCATGACCCTCCCTCCCCCCTCCTAATAACCTCTATAGAGAGACAACACTTCTTAGGGATTTTTCTATAGGTATCGGTTTTTAAGAAACTTCCTTACTTCACCTACCAAAAAGCCAAAACTGCAACAACCAACTAGCCTTCAACTGTCCTGAGAAAGGTTGGTGCATGCAAATCCATGCCACAACACATTGATATCACACCAATACAAGCACTACAAAAAAATAAACTCAACTAAGCTAATGAAAATCTATGTCATGAATCATGCACCCAACGCTAATATCAACATCTAACCTTTCTTTGCCTTTATACTCTAAATCATGCAAAAAGTCATTTGTGTCCTATATATGTAACCCCATCATAGTACAATCAAAGAACTAGAGTTGATCTGCCAAAATTAAATAATTATAATCATAAGGATAAGCCCAAAAGGTGGCACTTGGATAACAAATGCTGATGACCAATTTCCGCAATCTATGCCAAAGGCATTAATTGATCCATGTGACCCCTGAAACTAATAGCTAGGAGTCCAAGGCATAAACACTTAAAACTTAATGATCTTTTTTAGGGTTTCCAACCAATCGAGGATTAAACCATGCTTATTCCAACTTGAGTACACTTCTTTTACTAAGTATATAGTTAGAATTTCTAGCAAAGACTTAAAACAAAGGTAAAAAGCAGCAGGAACCATCATTAATGCCAATGGGCTATCACCCAAACATCTATCAACAATAATTTATTTGATATAAAGAATAGAAAATAGGTTGATAAGGGGTAGTTTTAACCATCTTATATTGATGCCCAACTGAAACAAATTTGGAAATGGAGGTTGCGACCAAGCTCTATAGCTCATGGTTAAATTTTGACACTGAGGTTAAACTGCTCATCTTTAACTATCGATAATCTTTTATCATCCATCTATAATAGACTAAAGTCTAAGAATGAAATAGATGTTCATGAAAATATGGACACACGATGAGGACTCAAGATTAGAATATTAATACTTCTTATACTATATTGATTAGGAAAATGTTAATACAAGATGATTCAGGATGAAAACCTTGAATCTCCAAAGAATCCCTTTTAACCTCCCGAATCTAGGATAAAAACATGTTCTTACTGATATATAAGACTCTTTAGATACTTAGCTTTTGTACCAATAGACTAGTAAACCTTGGCTGAAATACCAAATTTTCACGGTCCAATTTTAAGGTCATGATGGCACATGCTATAACACATAAGTAAGTAATCCAGTCTATAGTTCGGAATAACTAGTAATAGACTATTAAAAAAATAAAATAAAGTAGGAGAATAAATATGATAAAGAGACTAATACATGTAAATCAACCCTAAGATCTAGTGAAAATAGTGCAAGAGCTCCTAATAAGATTAGATTACAACGAAGAAATACATAATAAATACATATACAAAGAAGTCTCTAAATTCAAAATAGAGATCATTCTAATCACTATGAAGGAGATTATGAATATTTCAAATGCCAGGAGCTCGCACCAAATCTCTAATCCATAGTTTCTTTGTACCACGCACCGGCAAAAACTCATACCTTGATTTATAGGCTGCAGAAGTATAGTATGAGTACCAAACATGTGGTACTTAGTAAGCATCTGCTGATTGACCTCCAAAGATAATGCAAGCATAAATAACATGTAAAGCTAAAACATAATCTATAGGTAACTACCCAAAGAACTAAACGTGTTAATGCTAAGGGAACATTATGGATAATATTATCCTATCCTAATAGTAACCTAGATCTAAAGTGCAATACCGTCTATACATAGTCAATATATAAAGAAAGAGTGAAAGAAAGTTATGTAATAGCATAGAAGGCAAAGAATATATATACAACATGGATACAAAATGAAGAGATAGATATACAGTGATATCATACATATTTATGTATACATATATAAGGCTACCTCGAGGTAGTATGTGGAGGGATCTAACTAATATCTTGAGGAATATTAACTAATTAGGAAAGCTAGTTCTCATAGAATCAGTGTCCTTAACCATAATGTCTAAACCATGACATAAATAAAAATAATATAATTTACCATAAAAAGGAAAGGGATTAGAAATATACCGACAACTTCAGGTACCCATCAATAATCAACTTGCCACGAACTGACCATAATAACAACAATAAAGTAATGGTTAGTCTAGACAAATAAAACCTAACAGGCGCTCATAAGCCTAAAAGGTTTAATCAATCACTCGGCAAACAACAATCATAGCCTATACCCATACAACCCCCATAAGGCTAATAGATATATGCAAAAAACAATATCCTAGTGATAAATAATATATATGATTAAATGAATGGATGAAAAGTAAATCCATACTATCATATCTTTTTTAAGTACTATAATCAACAAACTCTATACACCTTCTCTAACTCAACATCTCACAAATATAGGACCTATGACAACCTCTCTCCTCCAGCACTGTGGGTCATGGACGAAGGAGCCCCTAATGGATTGGAGAATATTTGTATATATTGCCTGGTCCTAATTTAGGATTTTCAAATGGTCATCATCCTCAGAATACTACATCATGTGCAAAGATATATATATATATAAAATAAGTGCACGTACTCGAACCATGACTAAAAGTGTGTAAGTCTATGAATCCATTGCTCAAGATTAACTCTAGGACCAAATAAGCATTAGCATGAAAGGGTCAAATTCTCTATTGATCGAAGTAAATTGTAGTGGTAAAAGAGTGGATGAACCAAGGAATGAAATCAATCTCATTCTTATTTCCAAAACATCATCTTTAGTTTTAATCTCATAAATTATTAAATAAGGTGGTGCAATTCCCATTATAAAAGAATCTATTTTAAGTGTGAAAAGTGGAAATAAATTTCTTTTTAGAAAGCAATAGTAGAATCATGGTTTGGGTTAGAATCGTACAACTAAGTGAACATGAATTCATCTAAAAGTATACATCCCACCACCAATATCAAAACAATACAATACTAAGCACATAAGCTTCCACAAAATAGAACAACACCCTTTTTAAATGCAGAATACTCACTTGGAGTCCAACTGGTATTGTAATCACAACAATAGGCCCAATGATATAATCAACAAAATAAAGCCTAACAATCGTGAAATTTATGATAAGCAGGGTCATAAATCCACAAAAAAGATTTAATTGGGTAAATACCATCCAAATCTCTTAAGAGGTAACCCTTATACTAAGGGATCCTTAGCATCAAATTATTCTCAACATGCTTACAATAAAGGTTGATAGGATTCTACGACCATAACAAGTATCTTATTCCGTATTTTAGGTCACATTTCTACATCAAATTTCATAAATTGGAAAAGTCATGATGTACTAGTCATAATCATATCCTATAATACTTAACTTACATGGAATCTACACATACACCATCTCATAGAGAAAAGTAAGCCTACCTAAGTGCTAAACCAAAACTGATAAATCATCCACAAGTCACTCATCATTACTCCATAATCCTGAAAAACACAATACTATAAGAATAATAATCTATACATTAATAGGAGAAATATGAGACCCATATTAATAATATAAAAATATTTGAGCAAAATTCTATCAAGAACAGGCCATGGAGCATGAAAATGGAATCCAAAATTGTAATGACCTTCTGGGTTATTTACTATATTTTTTCCATTTTTACCATTTAGAGAATTAAAATAGCTTTCATTTATAACTTGTTGGAAGTGATACTTTGGTTACTAGTTAGTCCATTTGTTTTTAAAGCCAATTCCCTATTTTTAAGTCTTTATTTTGTTTAAATTGGCTACTAGGAGAAAATTTTAATTAAACGACCTCGTATGCTAATTTTTACTATTCCATCAACTTTAAAACATTGATTCTAGGCTAGGTGACTTTTAGATTGGGTCTCGAGGCTCATAGATTCATTTCAGGCTACTAGCCAAAAGTTAAGAAAAATAGCACAAAGTTGTGGGACACCTTTCATTGAAATCAACATTGAGGGAAATTGCAAGTATTCCATTGAGTCCAAAATGTCAAATTTTATAGGGTAGCATATCTTGTTTGTATATATGGAATTTTTGATGAAACTTGAGAGGTTGGTGGAAACGTAGAATGGTTTTCAACTTTTAGCTGGTGCCCCGCTTAAGCGCCCATTTGGGTCCCTTAAGTGGAGGCGCGCTAAATTGCCCAACTGACTGCTCAAGTAGATAATAGGCTGGTCTAGCAAGGGTAAACTTGAGCATCTCCCTTCTAAATTGATGACCACTTAAGAGGTATCTGTGTAGGCCCTAAATATCGGTAAAGCAACACAAGGTCTCTTAAGTAGTGAACACTTAAGTTGGCCTATGTCTTCTTAAGCGACACCTTTTTACCGAGGAAGCATAATTTTCGTTTCTCTCCTAGCCTAATTTATTTTATTTTTCACCCACTCACAAGACTGTAAAACCTTATTAATTGTGAAAACTTAGGTGAATCATTTATACGTGATTTTAGAACATTGATGAACTTAAATTACATGTTTCTTCTATGAATTCATGGTATGTTTCCATAAATTTTATGATTATAAATCCTTCATGTCTTGAAATAATTTCAAAAATATTTGTGGGTTAATTGTAGCACCATTAGATCTCAAAATACACCTATTTTTAGGGTAAAAATTCCTTGATCATAGAGGGATGTTGTATCAGTTTCAAAAATGTGATTTTACAAATAGACCCTACAAGATATATTTAGGTAATTTTGGACCTACAAAACAATAGTACAATATAGACATCATTGGTCTCATTTTAATGAGTAGAATATGATGTTAATAGCATGGAACCTTATAGAAGCTTTTCAAAAAAGAAATTTATGGTTTAGCAGATTCTTCAATATTTTCTTATACATCAAAGTGGGCTAGGTTTTACCTTATTTATAGATTGATTTATTTCATAGTATGTTTATGATAGTATGCCTGATATGGGATAAGATTTATATGGTGGAGGTATGATTGAAAATATTAGGATTATTTTGACCATTTCGGCTAGCTTGGAATCATAAATTTGGCATAATTGACTTAGTTTCTCTTGGTTTAGACCAAATTTATATTTTTGGGCTTATTATGGATTAGTTAACATCTATAAATAGAATTTGATACCTTATCCTTGTCTGGGATATAATTTTCTGTATAATGGATATCTGGTGTTAGAAGTGGGCGCCTTTGGCCCAGCTTAGGCCAAGATTCATGTTTGCTCTTATAAACCTCTATACACTTATTACAGTCTTAAGAATGCTTATTTTGGGAATATGAAGAATTTAGACACGTGATATTTATAAGTGTTTGATATTTTCGAGTTGGTGCTAATTCTAGACAAAATTTAGTGGTTTTTGATATTGAGTATTTGTTCAAATCCAATAATTTATGATGATATTAATAATATAAGTTGTTATTCAAGTCTGGCAAATAATGTTAATGACGTGATGCTATTGATTTTTAGTTTGATATTGGAATTAAGAGTTTATTTATGATATGATACAATACAGATGGTTTCATGTTATAGCTGGTGTTCTGTAAAGTTATTGTTCTTTGGTTATTTACTCTCCTTGATTGCACCCTTAAAACTTGTAGAGGCGTGCATTGGGTTATTTATTTTCCTACACTTCTTGGCTTATGGGGGCCATTTTTTTTAGTATTAATTATATCTTTTTTCACAATATGTTTGTTCGAATTATTTATCTATAGTGTTGGAGTGTATTTAAAAGTTTTCCCTCTTGCCTTAACTTATTTATCTCGCTTCTTTATCATATTTGTATCATGATTTATCTAATTCAACCAATGATGCTTACTCAGCACCCATGGTTTTGGTACTCATACTACATATCTGTACCTTTTTGGTACAGAATACAAATAGTTTCTTCTAACATGTCTTTTTTGCTAAATTGATTGTAGAGATAGGTTTAGCTCTTGGGTAAGAGTTTCCCCTTCTTCCTTCTATTACCTATGTTTAGTTTTTTATTTTTTTAAGAAAAATTATATGCAACTATTTCAGTACATATCTTTCATTTTGTATTAGCTCTTACACCAACACTACTAGGTTATGGGATAGTTGTTCATGTTTATCTATCTATAGATTTTTTTTATTTTTTTGTTTAACAGTCGATTCAATTTTACCAAAAAATTATTCATTACAAATCATATGAATGTCAACCATTCACTTGTCTAATAATCTAATTCATACAATTCTATAGACATGAATAAAATAATATTTTCAATCTATTCTAGTTGCTCCTAAGGGTAGTACTAGACCATTTGCAATGTAGTCTACTAGGTCTTAAGATTTCTTCCCTTGATGTATTTGTGTTAAGCCTCTTTCTTGAATAGTCTGTCAGGGGAGGTAGTGCCTTACTAGAATTGAATCCTGTTTCTGTCTTTCCATACCAAGTACACTATCATGCCAAAAACATAATTGACAATTTATCAATGCCCTGTTTTCTTTCTTGATCCTTTGCTTATCAAATATATTTCTTCTTTCCATGTGTTAGTGCTTCACTGGTAACCTATCTTTAGATTATTATGATTTCCTTATTACTATTATGTCTTTAATATTTAATTTTCTGCATTATGGGAATTTTCACCAAGTTAGCCCATTACTTATGCATACATGCTACATTATGGCTTATCTACTAGAGAGATAAAGTAGGTGACATCTTGGCTCATAAATTAGGTTGTGACAAATTTGTATAAGAGCCTAGGTTCATCGGCATTATTGGTACAAGAGCAAGTGTCCAGTAGAGTCCTAAATTGGAATAATGATGTTCATTTCTTATCTTTGGGTGGTTATAGGACATTATTTGGAGAAATTCCCTTCTTTAACTCATACTATGCTAAGAATTTGAGTTGGTTTCAAAATAATTCTTTGGTTTCACTCTTTGATAGATGGCTAGGACACATGTTACCGCTATGAAACATGAGGATCCAGAGACCAAGACTAGAGATCCTGTAGTTATTCATGGATGACCTAGAGGTTGTGCATATCCTAGAGATGTGTCCCTAAGACAGGATAGGAAGCCTTTACCATATCCTATTCCTTCTCTTGATCTATAGGTTGTTCTAACCTAGCTAGTGGTGGTTTAAGGACCTGTCCAGGCTCTATAGAGTTTATTTCTCCTTTAGTGCTAAGAGATGCTTTGGTTCATCATTTAGGATTGGTTGGTAGTACACCATCATATGGTTTAAAGTCTACAAATTAGAGTAATATTGAGGTAGAGGCACAACCTATAATGACGACTCTTAGAGTTGAGTTTCCTCTTATGCCGATGGTTGCTTGGCTGGTAGTTGCCCAATCTAATACATCTATTAAGTATAAGAAGATTTTGGGTATATTCTTAATATTCGCTCCACTTATGTTTTTTGGTGCATCGAGTAAGGATGCAAATAAGCTCTTATTGCTTGTTAGGATAGTGAAATAACCTAGGTTCGGCCCCTTGCATAATTTTGAGATTTTATGCCTTTTTGTTGATTATACGACTGACCATACTAGTCATATTATATGGGTACGGGTCTAGGGTCCTTATATGACTAACCATACAAGTCATATGAGTCGTATGCACATTATACAAGAGGTAGGGTCTAAACCATATGTTTTCCAGTGTCTAGGATGGATGTTTCTTCTTAGGGTATGACTTCAAGGGTACTAGTCATATGGTTATGGTACGAGTTAGGTAAAGGAGTCAATGTTGGATAGAATATAAGGTCCAACTTTCTAATCAAGGCATGAGTGAAAGGTTCCACTCGTATGATGTGGCTACGAGTGAGGGGTCCAAACCGTACCTACCTGTGGGAATTTTTATAGTTTAAGTGGGGGCTATTCTGAATATTTCCCTCAAAACTTCTTTTAACCGCATGACATGAAACACCATTAGAGGCTTACTTAACCTAGAATTCACAATTAAACACTCTCTAAATAATCTTAAATCTCTATCAAGATCTAGGTTTAAAAAAGGTAAGATTTTCTTCAAAGCAATCCATTATGGATCTAAAAGGTTGTCTCTATCCATCTTTTTGTTGTCAGAGGCATGTTACTCCTTACTCACTGTTAGTTCAACTAAAAGTATGTTTAAATCAATGGTTTTCATGGTACTATTTTTATGATGCTTCGATTTTGAAATATATGTTACGGGTTTTGGTTTATCTTGGTTGGATAATGTTTTCATATGGTTTTATTATAGATTCCATGTTATAATTGTTGTATGATAATGTGGCTGCATGGGAATGGTCAATTAGTACTTGGTTTTGTTTTTTGAAACTATATGCCTTCAACACGTTTGTTAAAATGCCTATGAGACTAGTTTTGTGACACAGTATAGCTAGTATTGACATCCTTGCATTGTATAGAAGGTAATGAATGGAACCTAACTTGGTTTAACTGGTTTTAAATTATTTGCAAATCCTTGGTGGCCATGGTATTGGTTTAAACTTCAGCTTTGGAGTCAATTTGGTTTAATGGCTTTATTATGGGATAAATGGATAGACTTGAAAGATCTCATGTTAGGTTGACACAGTTAATGCCTAATAAATAAGACTCCTTGGTAAAAGGTTGGTCGTGTGTGAATGGTTTTAATATAGGCTTAAAGAGGGATGTGCTAGTGAAGTCATGGAAGTAGTGGGGCCAGGGTGACCAAAATCGGAAACTCATGTTTGCTGATGTAAGGTATGGTCTTGGTGACCATGTTCCTCATATCACACATATATTTAAGGAGACGTATTAATCATCTTAGGTTTTTATCCTGCTCAAGTGGCTAATATGCATTGGGGCTCTTTCACCTAGGGGAGATTAAACCATATACCTATAGGTGGATTTCCGAAGGCAGAGCTACATAATCCCAGGTTAAAGGCTTTCAATGTATTCTAAACTCGATTCCCTTTCCCAGAATAATATATATATATATATATGTATGAATGTGATCGCATTTGGTTATTTACTTGTTTTTTAATGTTGGCATTATTTTATCATTACTCTTGAATACATGCTAGAGTTTACTCGCTAAACCATCTTTAGGCACTGTATTCCCATGAGATATAGGAACCGGCCATACTACTTCCATTCAGTGATCTTGGATTCGAGAACAACTTTCTGTTGGAATGAAGTGGTGAGCTTTCATATTTTTGAAGACACTATTTCATGTTATGCACTTTTCTGCATAATTTTATTATTTTTTAGACTTTGGTTTTTTGCTATGGTCGGAAGTATGTCCCAATCGGATGTTATTTAGATTTTGGATAGAGACTTTGTGTGACTACTTTAGGCATGAGAAGTGTCAGTATTAGTGTCAGCCTTAGCATTAGTATTGGTATTAGGCTGACACAAGTTGGATGGTTATGGTTATGAACTTTATGAAATGTTTTTCAATTATAATTGTTCTATCTTGTTACATGTTCAAAATTCATCCAACACATGGTACATGGAGATTATGGGTTTCTATTGGGATTTGTCTCAAGTTCGGTTTGGATTTGAGATGACCGACATGAGTAGGCACTAGTTCAGGTCATGTCAGATATGCTCAGTAATTTGTTCCTTGTTGAGACTCATGGTGTAGATTACACTACTTTTTTATTAGGCTTGACAGTTCGACAAAAGTAGAGAGGTCGCATTGATTCCAGGGCAGCCGGATCTTCCTCATTGACATAGACCCATTTCTCTAAGATCTTCTTGGAGAAGTATATGTCTCACAAACTTAGAAATCATTTAAAGGATCAGTTCTCAACAGTGGAGCAGAAAATCATGACTGTTATGGAGTATGAGGCTGAATTTTATGAGTTGGCTAAGTATTCTACTTCTGTTCTAATTATGGTGTATGAGAGGTTTCGTTGCTTTTTTAAGGGTTTGAGACATCCTCTTCAAATGTTCACATAGAGTTTGGTAGTTGTAGGTAGATCTTTTTTTGAGGGTTTTGATCATGCTCAAGTTATGAAAGAGATATATCATGAGGCCTAAGGGTGTAGTGATAAGAGGCCACAGTATTAGATAGATACAGAAGGAGTCATAGTGTCTCATGATTTAGAGGTAGTTGTTCTTATATTAGGTATTCTTTGAGTCAGTTGTACCATTATAAGGATCAATTTAATAGGCCCACTAAGATTGCACTTTAGTTACTGATAAAAGACAATCTAGTTTAGTAATAATCCTAGAAAGGGTACTAGTCAGTCTTTGAGTGGTTCATCTTCTAGTTATTCTAGTTTTGGAGGTTATTTAAATGTCAGTCGAATCTTCTAGTTTTAGTACAGCGTCTGAGGTAAGTTATGGTGTCGCTATTATCCATTTCTCAAAAGAGTACCCCAGTTGTAGAGCGATGGTTCCTTTAGTTTAAAGTGTTTTACCAATTTTGCAAGTTCTTCCCCCATCTAGAGATGTATGCATAGTCATAAGGGTTGTACCCAGGGTGCTTGTAGAGGTTCTTAGGAAGGTAGGATAGGAGATCGGTTAGGAGCCTAGTGAGGTGGCAAGCGTGGTTAGTTGTTTGCCATAACTACTTGACTCAGGCTAAGTCTATGGATGTTGTTATCATAGGTACAATCTTTGTGATCCATTAGTCAGTGTTTGCTTAGTTTGAACAATGATCCTCTTATTCTTATGTGTCTTTTTATTATGCCCCATGGTTAGAGTTATCATGGAATTCTTTATATCTGTTGTCATGTCTATCGTGGGTGAGTTTTTTTTATAGAAGATAGGGTTTATAGATTATGTGTTGTGTCTGTTTGAGGGTTTGATACTCAATATGATCTTACTATATTAGATTTGTTGGGTTTTTATATGACTCTGGCATGGACTGGTTATCTACTATAATGCTGTCTTAGATTATTTTACCAAGACCATTCCCTAAGCCATGTCTAACATATCCATAGTTATGTTGCAGGGAGTTATTAGTCTATGAGCTGATAGGGATTACTTCTTATATTCATGCTAGGAGCCTTCTTTTAAGGAGTTGCAAGCATTTTCTTGCTTATATTCATGATGCTAGTGTGGAGATACCATTGCTTGACTCTGTTCCTATAGTTCATGAGTTTCCTGATATTTTCCCTACAGATCTAGCTGGTCCTCCTCCTATACGTGATATTGAGTTTTTTATTGATCTCGAGTACGCTATCTAACCTATTTCTATGGTACCTTACAATATGGATCTTATTGAGCTTAAAGAGTTAAATTCTCATATTCAAGACTTTCTTGGTAAGGTTTTTATTAGACCGTGTGTCTTCTTATTGAGCTCCAATGTTGTTCATAAAAGAAAAGGATGGTTCCATACATATGTGTATTGATTAGGCATCTTAATAATGTGAAAGTGAAGAAACCTATGTCTTGCATTGATAATTTGTTTGACTAGCTTCAATGAGTAGTGGTGCTCTTTAAGATTGACTTGAGTTTCGATTACCATTAGTTGAGGATTCGAATTGAGGATATCCCAAATACAATATTTATGACCAATTATGGTAATTATGAGTTCCTAGTGATGTCTTTGGAGGTTAACCCATACCCCAACCGCATTCATGGATTTGATGAACCAGATGTTCAGAACTTATATTAATTTCTTTGTGATTGTTCTAATTGATAACATCCTTTTCTATTTTAGGAGTAGGGAAGAACATATGCAGCATTTGAGAATTACACTACAGACTTTGAGAGTTTATAGGATTTTGGCAAATTTATTAAGTATGAGTTTTGGCTTAAGTAGGTTACATTCCCCGGGTATGTGGTGCATAATGATGGTAATATGGTCGACCCAACAAAGATCGAGCATATTCATGATTGAGCTAGGCATACTTATACGTCAGAGATTTGCAGATTCATTAGTTTGGGTGATTACTACAGATGGTTCATTGAAATTTTTGCTACTATTGCAGCGTCACTGACTGTTAACTCAAAAGGGGGTTCTATTCTAATAGTTCGAGGAGTGTGAGTTAAGATTTGGAAAGCTCAAGGGATTTCTTACTTAAGAACCTATCTTTGCTTTTTTATTAAGGGTGATTGGTTCCCAGTGTATTGTGATACTTCAGGTGTTGGTTTAGGTTGTGTATTCATGCAGCAGGGTTGAGTTATTTCTTATGTATAGAGGTAGCTGAAGGGGTACAAGTGCAACCATCTCACTCATGACTTGGAGTTTGTGGCGATAGTTTTTGTTCTTAAATTTTGGAGACATTATCCTTATGACTTGCATTTTGAGATTTTCACGAATTAGCATAGTTTTGAACACCTTATGAACCACAAGGAGCTCAATTCTAGGTACTGCAGATGGATGGAGTTTCTTAAGGATTATGACATCTCTATCTTGTATCATCAAGGCAATAGAAATGTGGTAGCAGTCGCCTTAAGTGAAAAGGTGGTGAGTATGGGTAGCTTATCTTGTATTTTATTTACCCAAAGGCTATTGGCACGAGATGTCCAGTCCTTGGAAAACGTGGTTGTGCAGATTGATATTTCAGACAATAGAAGGATTCTTGCTATTTTTAATGTAATGTCTTTAATATTTGAGCAGATTCAAATTCGTTAGTTTGAGGATATGAGGTTTTGCATCATCTGTGACCAGATTTTAAGTGGTAACTTAAAGATTTCAACCATAGATCCTAAAGGTGTTCTGAGATTTGATAGCTAGATTTTTATTCCAAGAGTTGATGACTTGATTAAATCTATTTTGCATGAGGCTCATAGCTCAAGATATTCCATTCACCTGGTACAACTAAGATGTATAGAGATTTATGGTTGCCTTATTTGTGGAGTGGTATGAAGAGAGATGTGGAAAATTTTGTAGCTTATTTACTATATTATTATCAGGGGAAGAGTGACCACCAAAGACCTGATGTCTTGATTCAGAGATTACCCATTCTTGAAGGGAGGTGGGAGAGGATTTCCATAGACTTTGTTAGTAATTTTCCTCACGCTTCTTGTTATTTCAATGGTATTTGGGTCATTATGAATCGATTGACCAAGTCAGCATATTTCATTCCTACGTATATATCATTCAGTGTTGATAAGTTAACCAATATCCTTATTCATGATATAGTTCATTTACATGGTGTGCCTATATCTATTATTTCATGTAGAGGTTTAGTATTCAATTCTATTTTTCTGAGAGCTATTTAGGAGATGTTGGGTACTCAGGTGGATCTTAGTACAACCTTTCATCCTAAGACCAATGACATTAAGGACAGACTATTCAAGCTCTATGGGACATGCTTCGAGCCTATGTTATGGATTTTAGAGGTTATCGGGAGCAGCACTTGGCTTTGGCAAAGTTTGTGTCTAATAACAGTTTTTATTCGAGTATTGCAATGTTGTAGTTTGAGGCTATATATGGTAGGAAATTTCATTCTTTGAATGGGTGGTTTGAGACATCTTAGATTAGATCCCGTGGTACTGACTTACTTCAGGAGTTTCTCCCATAAGGGCGTGCTGACATTCGGGAGGAAGGTAAGCTTAGCCGCAGATATATTAGACCCTTTGAGATTCTTTGCACTGTTAATGAGGTGGCTTATGAGTACACCTCACCCCTAGATTTTTCTATAGCCCATCTAATTTTCCATGATTCTATGTTTCAGTAATACATTCCTAATCTATCTCATTTTCTTAGATGGGATGCATTCCAGTTAGATGAGCGATTGACCTTTGTGGAGAATCCTATGCTCATATTAGCCAATGATTTCAGGTGATTGCGCACTAGAAAGATTTTAGTAGTGAAAGTTCAGTAGAGGCAACCCCCCACAGGAGGAGGCTACTTGTGATATCGAGAGTGAGATGTGGACCCAATATCCTCACTTGTTTGAGGATTCAGGTACACCCAAATCCTTTACTTTCACGAATGAAATTTCTTTTAGTAGTGGATATGTAATGACCTTCTAGGTCATTTCCTTTATTTCCACCTAATTTTTTTATTTAGAGCTTTTCTATAGCTTCCCTAAGTCATTTATGACTTGCTTGAACTGAAAAATCGATTACCAGGCATTTTGTTTGGTTTTAAGAGGCAATTCTTTATTTTGAAGTCTTCACTAGTTCAAATTTTCTACCAAACAAAAACTTCAGTTCAAGCAGCCTCATATGCAAATTTAGACTGCTCCTGTAGCTTTAAAACATCAACTTTAGGCTGGGGGACCCTTGGTCCGAGTCCTGAGGCTCCCTGACTCATTTTAGGTTATTGGCCGGAAGTTAAGAAAAATAACACATGGGTGTGGGATCAAGTTTTCATCGAAATGACTTCGAATAGAAATTTTGACTGTGCAATTGAGTCCAGAACATCAAATTTGAAAAGATAGTCACGACCTTATTTGCGAGTCATGATGGCGTCTAATAAATCCTACTAGTAAGTAAGCTAAACCATAGATAGGAGATAATTGCAATGGGCTAACTTGGTGGAAAATGCCTCAAAAGGGCAAATAAATTAAAAAAAATATGTATCAAAACAAAATATTAAATTAGACTAATAGAAGGAAATAAAGGCACTCCGTCTCTAAGAGCTTATCCTATATCTAATGTCCAACACAACACGATTGTTGAGTCTACGATAAAAAGTAGTACTCAAATTTGCACCAAAAATGTACAGAAGTGTTGTCTGAGTACCAAAATTATAGGTACTCATTAGACATCACCGGTCAACTAAGCAAATCATGATACAGATATGATAAAAGGCAATATAACATAACTAATTCAAGGACAAGGGCAAACCTGGAAGTAACTCCTACCTCGCTGTACAAAATAGAATAAATAAGCTGGAACAATAACAGATATACCATGACATTATAATTATCAAATTTTCCCCTATACACCTTTAAATATGGAAAAAGTAAATAACGAAACGTAGGCCCTCACAAGCCAGTAACTACGAAAAAGTAAATAACCCAATGCTGGTTCTCATATTCCTAGAGAGTACAATCAAGGAAAAATATAACGCATATACCCGAGCAACCATAATTTTCCAAGAATAACTCATCTATATTTTGTCACACTAAGAATAACTCCGTCTATCGATCTCGAACTGGTGTTTGTCCTCAATATGATGCCAATTTTCAAACTCAACCAAGTATATATATACATTAGTAATATCATAATAAATTTCCATACTTTAACTAGTACATATTTCATCAGTATGAAATCAATAGCCTGACTCAAACTGATATATATAGATCATCATTATCATAGTCAATAGTCCGACTTAAACATGTATTCATATAAAAAATATCATAACTATCAAATTTTACCGTAATTATCATCAACTCCCAATATCCAACAATCATGACTATTAATTATTTAGCCTCACTAACACTCATAACAAGCATTGAAAAAAATATAACAAGTGTATAATGGTAAATCAAAACTAGTTTAGGTCTTTGCCTATGGCGGGCCGAAGGAACCCACTTCTGATCCCCAAAATGCCTTATAAGGAAACTCTACCCCGAACTATACTAAGGTATATAAATCCACTTTTATATTTTAAGAAAGTATTAAGTAGCCCTAAGATAGATATTCTACTAAGTAACTAAGAAACTAAGAAAGCAATGCCCAATTTACGATTTTTGGATAGCCTAAACGGTTCAACTAACCCAAGCATTGCCAATTTTATCATCAACACCTAAAATCCGCCCCAAATAAAACATAATATGATAAACATATTGTCATGATCTAAGCCAGGGCCTTGTTGTGATAGGTATCTCAAGCCCACCTTGGACAGGAGACTACCCCTATAGTATGACCAACCAAAGACAATATCGATAAACAGCGGAAGATAGCCAAGAACATAAATATAAGAAAGTTAATGCAACCCAAAAATAATATATAATAGTCAACAACAATCATTCCTTCATCATAGTCTACATAATCCTCTAAACCAAAACAAAATAAAACACCATGTCTGGACATGCCCCAACCATAGCCAAATGGAATCCAAAAGAAACAGTCTAAGAAACACAATGAAACTAACAAGTATTAGGCCTTCCGAAAGATGGAAGGTCCCCACTTCATGTAAACTTACTAATAAACTGGATCAACGACCACTGCATAAGATAATAGAAAACCCTTAGGTCCCTACATCATGAAATAATGTAGTGTCCGGGGATAGTTAGCGAGTTGAGCACTTACATGTACCTCATGGAAGGGATAAAGAAATATAATTTTCCAAAAACAAAAATATCAATGTATATGTTCACATATATGCATATACATATATATAAGATGTTGGGATAGGGTACAGTTTTAAACATAAGATTTAATACCATTAACCAAGACTATGTAGCTCTAACCATCCCTAGTGCACCCAAGAGATAGATGGGTTTAGCTCCATCTTATCAAAGGGTCCGAGTGCTTATTAACTACATGAACTAAGAAAAATCCAAGGAAGCACAGGGAATCCATAACCCCAGCCATTCCATAATATGTGTATAAAGTGTGAACTGCGCATACGGTCATAAAGACTCCAGCACAAGCAAATGTGGTTTCCAAAATTGGTCCTCCCAAGATCTCCACCTTCCACAGTGAGCTACAAAACAACATTTTATTCTAAGTAAAACATTTGCACATAACTCATCCATTTATCCAAGTAGTTATTCATTTGGGAATTTAACTTTTGTATCATTGAACCAATTAATTATGCTTGCAAGCTTATAGAACTATGTCATTACAATTATCCATCAACCTAGGGAATCTATGATGCCCAAGTTATAATTTAAAAATCATTCATGGCCACGAAGGACCTTTTCAAAACCATTTTTATCTGCTTAGCTATTAAGGCAATGTAATAGGTTAGAAAAGTAAGGAAAACCAAGTCATTGAACATATTTCAAAACCAATTATGCTAGTAGGTTGAGGTTAGTAACCCCCTTCCCATTCACCATACCTATGCACAAATTTAGTGTAAAGACCATGAGACAAAGCATGAATAATAATTCCAAAACAATAGGAAATGAAATAGGTAACATTCATTCAAAACCATAACCCCATCATTCAACACCCAACAATTATATACACATAAACCATTATTATTAAACATAAGCTTATGCATGCCTGAAGAAACCAAGAAATTTGAAGAGAAAACCCTAACTTGAAGCCTAGATTACTAATCCCTTGAAAACCCTAATTGCTCTTGCTTGGAAAATTTGAGAGAGAAGAGAGTGTTTATGTTATGTTAATTGGTGGAAATAGGGCTAAGGAAAAGGTTTTAATTCATGGAACATAATGGTATGCAATAAAAATACCATAGCCCTTAATGAAATCGCACAGGAAATATAACTCCCAGTCGCTATGAGTCTCATAACGACTTATGGTCACTAGTCACAAGTCGTCATTATAACTCGTAGTCTAGGCAAAAATTATGGGCACATAACTAGTAAGGTCATGAGTCACACCCTTCGACTCATGACTAGTCCTTATGACTCATAGGGTCCTAATAATAACTACAATAGAAATAATAGACTATCTCACTATTAAGACCACGATTGATACTATACGACTCATCACCTGAGCCGCACCCTATACAATGACGACTAAACCCAGAAATTTGTTAGGTCCAAAACCTGGAGTATTACACATACTATGACATATATCAATCGATGAAAATGGAAAACCAAGCCTACCTGGACGTCAAAGAAATATTGAAATATCTCCTAAATCACTAATTTTCCCTTCTGAGAAGCTTTCTTAAGGTTCCACACTATCAAAATTACAATCTACATATCAAAACCAGAATAATGATACCTATATTGAACTATTGTTCTTTGGATCTAAAATTAAGCAAAAATTGCATGTGGTGCCTGTTCACGAAAATTGTGTTTCCAAAACCAACTCAATATCCCTATATGATCAAGGGACATTTACACTTAGGAATGAATAAATTTCGATCTTTATTGGTGCTAAAATCAAGTCATTATGCTTTCGAGATTTTTAGAAAAGAAAAGGCAAATCAAGTATGGAAATGAAGGAATCTTAACACAAATTTTAAGGAAATTGGTGTAAATATTCCTTATCCAAGCTCAAAAATTGCCTATAATTGTTATTCCCAAGATATCCCACTCTTTTGGGTTTAAGACTCTTGAAAATGGATGAGAAATTGGAAAACAAGCTTAATGGGTACTTATAACCATCCTAGGTACATGGGAGACACATTCGCAATCAATCGATTATGTACTGCTACCACCCTATGGCTTATGCAATACAAAGCGGTCGAGTAAGCGAATCTTGCGTCACTACTTAAGGAGTTTCTTTTGTAACACTTGTTGTTGGTCGGCTGATTGCTAATATGATATGTGACTAATGAATGCATGTGCACCAACACTAGCTGAGACTTTGAAATTTCCATGTCTTTTCCAACCCCTGGATATTCATCTGAGATAACATACACGTAAATGGACTATGATACCTTATCAAATTAGACGTATGAAACTCAATGGCACTCAAAATTTACTTCAGAGGGTATTTCAATGAAAATCCTGTCCCATACCTAACTAACCATTTTCTTCTTCCGAGTAATAGCTCAAAACAAGCTTAGGTGTATAGTGACCTGAACCAAAGGTCTACCGAATCTAAAATCAACATTATAGAGCTGTTGTAATAGTCAAAATCGGTATAAAAGGTTGTTTAGTTGGACTTTTTGTAGCTAATTTGAACTAACAAAGACTTTGTAGTAGGGAATTGGCTCTATAAGCCAAACAAACTGCTCGATCACCAAATTGAAAGTCACAGCAAGTCATAAATGTCTTAGGGTAGCTATAGGAAAGTTTTAATGGTAAAAATATAGAAATTGACCTAATGGGTCATTATAGGTAGCATCGTTTGGTTATATATAAAAATTCTGGATGAATTTGAGGGGGTGTTGGAAACCCGAAATGATTTTGAGTTTTCAGATAGTTCAATGCTTGAGTGCCTATTTTAGTAGCTTATGCAGAGGCTAACAAAAGAATTCGACCAACCACTTAAGAGGATAGGCTAACCGACCAGGGTGCATTTAAGTGGTACCCTTACCACTTAAGCAATGGTCGCTTAAGTGGCTCAGTATCCATATAAGAGACACCCATGTACCTTAGAAGCCTATAAATTCCCCCCCTCCCCCTCCAAACCCAATTTCTTCTATTTTTCACCCATTATCTAGAGTGTAGAACCTTAAAAAGTGTAAAAGGTTTAAAGAATATTTTGTGGGTGATTCTCGAGAATTGGTGAACTTAAATTATGGGTTTCTTCTTCTAATGCATGGTAAGGTTCCATGAATTTCATGATTAAATCCTTCATCACTTTCCAAAATCCCTAGAATGTTAGTTGGTTGACTATAGCACCATTGGATCTCAAAATTCACCAATTTTTGAAGGTAAATATTCCTTGAGCATAGAGAAATGTTAAATAAATTTTGAAAGTGAGATATCGTATATGGGACCAACTTGGGTTTTTATGTAAATTGGGACCTAAAGCACATTTATTCAATATTGGTATCATTGATCTCATTTTGATGAGTAGATTATGATATTGATAGTGCCACACATTTCAGAAGCTTCTCGATAAGGGAAACATTGCTTTAGAGAATTTTTCTGGCTTCATAGATTGAATTATTTTGTAGTACGATTATGATATTATTCTAGATACGGGATGGGATTTAGGTAAGGGGTATGATTGAGAATATTAGGATTATTTGGTCTATTTAGGCTATCTTGGAATCATAAATAAAGCGTAATTGACTTAGTTGCACATGGTTTACGTAGAATTGCGATATTAGGGCTAATTATGGCCTATTTGAAATTTATAAGTGTATCTGGATACTTTATAGTAGTTCAGGGTAGAATTTGCCTCAGAATAGATTTCAAGGATTAGAAGTAGGCCCTTCCGGCCCACCTTAGGCCAAGATTTGTGTTAGCTCTTGTAAACCTCTATACACTTGTTATATACTTAAAAATTATTATTTTAGGGCTTTGAGGAATTAGACACATTATATTTATATTGGTTTAATATTTGGGGGTTTTTGCTAATTTTGAGCAAAACCCAGTAGTTCATTGATATTGAATTTCGGTTAAAGTTTAACAATTAATGATGATATTAATAATATGATTTTCAATTCAAATATGGAAAATTATGATAATGATGATGATTCTATTGAGTTTCAGTCTAAGTCCGACATTGAGAGTTTATTTATGATATTATACGGTATTGATGGTTTCATGTTACTAGATGACATTTGGCAAAGTTATAGATCTTTAATTATTTACTTTCCGTGATTTCACATTCTTGGCTTATGGAGGCTCGCATTAGATTATTTGTTTTTCCATATTTACTGTCTTTGGGGTCAGTGTTGTAGTATTAATTATGTTTTCTTTCATTTTACATCTGTCTCGATTTTTTATTTACAGTGTTGGAGCGTATTTCCAGGTTTGACATTTTACCTTGACTTAACATATTTATCTCACATATTTATCATATTTATATCATGATTTAGCTAATTCGACCAATTATGCCTATTCACTACCGATGGTTTGGGTACTCATACTACATTTTTCTACTTTTTTAGTGCATATCCTAGTACTCAGTATTTCTAACCATCCATGAATTCCAACATAAATCATATTCAAAGATATTATAATACAATTAAATTACACCATTGATACCATATTAGGATTTTTCATTAATAAGGCAAAATTTATTTCATGTATACAAGGCCAACAATATCATATAAGACCCCACACGTTCATACATAACAAATAATGTTCCAAAAACCACTAAATACATCAATATATAGGCTTTTACATGGCATAACACAAAAATTATAGTCATTTTCATATTAATTCATACACTATTAATATGGTTTTGTATAAATATTAACTACCCACCCTAGTATGAAGAAAGCTAAGCCATAACCTATCTTAAATGTTTAAAACTAATTTGAAAGCCTTAAATCCGAAGCCTTTCTCCTCAACAACAGACTCGGAATAAACTAATGATACAAAAATAAAACATATGTTTCATAAGAAATTCTACTATCCCATATTGCCTATTTTTGTGTCAAGGTCAAAACGGACCCGAAATGGTTTTTGGAAAAAATGGTAAAACCATAACTTTACCAGCAAAAATTTCTCGAAATTTATTTTAAAATAAAAAATTGAAGTTGGTTTGAAGATGAAATTGAAAGAAAAATGGTAATTTTAAGATTAAAATCTCATCTAAGTGAAAACAACTTGAAATTGGGGTTTAAATTAGAGAATTAGAAGATTTAGGCCATACGGTCAAAACTCCCCAATTTATATGTTTTTAATTCGTATTTAAACAAAAACTACGTGATAAAATATGAAGAAAACAATTGAAATGGGTGTTATGGAGCTTACCCAAGAGTAAAAGTGGAAGAAATTTATCAAAGTCTCTAAGCTCCAAGTATTAAATATGGTGAAAATGGCAAAACCTAGATATATAAATGACCCAGGAATCGCATACACGATCACCTGGTCGGGTATGCAATCCCTGGACTATGGATAGGTATTACATATGCGAACCTACAGTCACACATGCGAGTCCCGCGATCACGACAAAGATGTCGTGCATGTGACACTTACGTCTAAGTCGCATAAGCAACCAATCAACGCAAATGCGGTTTCACCGACTGAAGACTTTGTGAATTTCAAGTCTCCGTAGACCCAATGGGATTCATCCAAAATCTCATGAATGCAAATGAACTATGCTACCCTATAAAATTCGATTCTCCAAATCAATGGCAATATCAGATTTTGAAAAACACGATATTTTTACAATGTTGACCCCCAAAACCCAATTTTACAAATTTCCAAATCGAGGGTCAAAATAAGACATAGATCCACAAAACCAAACCAACAATGTTACCACCCTAAAATTGATGTTCCAAATCTGCTGGCACAGCGCATTTCGCTATCCGCTACACAGATTGATAAATGCTGACTGAAGTATCTATAAGACTTCTCAAGCCACGAAAAACAACAATATTAAGAAATCACACCAAAATGAACCAAGAACCATGCAAAGCATCCTCACACCCCATAAATACCACAAAAAATCAATAGGGAGGGTTAAAATGGTCAAATAACACAAATAAATATTTCACATAAATCATCTAAAATTAAGTCATTATTATCCCCCAAAGTTAAGGAATTTAAAAAACTAATTTCTAAGAATCTGTAATGGAATAGGACTAAAATTGATGGGAAAAATATTGGATATAGGCCTTAGTAGAACTAACTTACCTTAGATTCAATGGATGATTTTCCACATTTTCCTCTCTTTATGCTTTGAAAAAAATGTAAAATGATTGAGAAATAAATTGGAAATTTCATATATTAAGTGGGATTTAATATCCCAAGTGTTGCTACAAAGATCACGTGGTTTCTTAAGTGACTAATGCTTTCACTGAACATGTCCCCTAAAGCGGTCGGGCAAAGAAAGGTGAGGATCACTAAAGCGGTATACTAGCCGCTAAGGTGACGTTCGTTAAAGCAGACAAGGAGTGCTTAAGCAGCCCTTATCTAAACAATAAAGACCATTAAACGAGTTCAATTTTGCTAAAGCAACTACCACTCTGAAAGATGAAGATATGAACTGCTAAGGGTGGTGTGGAGCTCGTGCATCTAAATATATAATATAATACATCATAGAGCAAAAAGTATGTGTCTGTAATTTGAATGTACTGGTATGCTTATTAAGGTAGGTTGAGATGCATGGGTTCATATACATGAATAATACTAACTAAATAACTTGAATATGACTGAGTAAGAGTATATGCATGAATACATACACTATAATTAAGATTGTGATAATACTGAGCACTGAGTCTGAATACTAATAACAGATATCTGAGATTATTGATACTATATTACTTATTATCTAAATGACTGCATCTGATAGTCTCGAATTTTGTGGAACTATACTTAGTTCCATATTGAGTTGAGTAACAAAATCTAATAGTTCTGAATCTGTAGAACTGAATGGAGTTCTATTTTGAGACTAAGACTGAAACTGAGACTGTGGGAGGTAATCATCTAACTGACATGCCCTCCCTAGTCTTATTGGGTTCCTACCTGTAACCCCATTTGGAAGTGTGTCAATACCGTGCCATGGGTAGGGACAAGCTGTGAATTAACGCTCTCTGACAAGAAGCTCTTTCATCAACCCTTGCTGGCAGGATAACTCGAATGATATTTATAAACCCTCATTATATATGAAAGAAAGATATCAAACTATGCTGGCTATGTAGTTCTGTAATGCAGAGATTACAACTAATGGTCAAACCTTCTACTGGCTGGAATATCCCCATCCGTGGGCTCGCTTGGTACTGAATCGTACTTTCAACTGAATAGAAACTGAACTAATTTCTAGTCTATACTAGGCTAGACTGATCTCTTAATGATAATAATATTTAACTGAATTGAACCGGATTCACTGAGTTTCATTGACTGATAAAATACTACTGAATTCTAGCTGATTGAGATTATGAGGTCTAGGCTGAGAACTGAAATAAAGTGGACTAATACTGAGTCTATAAACTTTTTCCTAAGTTCTGTGACTAATTGAGAGTACTACTGATTGTGACGTGACTGGTACCAGTCTACGACTGACCATGGCTCTAGGTAAACAACTAAATTGTCGGGTACAAGTACCCCCAGGACTCAATAGTATAAATTAAGAGACAAGGCACAACTTGAAATATGTAAACTAAGTACTTGATCATCATTCATTCATTGGGGCATTTTCACAAGCGCATGTATGGCATGAACTTGAATACATGTTGTAATGATATAATTCCATTATTCAACTCACATGCATAATTCATAAATCACTTAAAAAGCATAAAATTGGCACATAATACTAATCAACATGTGAACACATAATTCAAAATACTAAATTCACAATTTGAAGGCTTTAGCATGATCTAATATGATGACACATATAATTCAATTAACCCCACATGAAATTTATCATGAAACATTGATTGGAAATCCAATTAATCATTATAAACATAAATATTATCAAACCCAACATAGCATTATGAATTTCATATACGTGATGTTTAAAAATAGTTTCTTGGACTCCAAGGGTGGAAGGTCCCTTGAATGAACACTTCACATATCTTAGTTCGTGAATTCTGAGGGATTGATGGTGAGTTCTTAAGTTCTTAATTAGAAATTAAACCTCCTTGGAGTCTTGTTTTTGAATATTTTGAGGAATAACGAGTATAATTGCTCTCTAAAGGGTTTTAATATTGTGTTTTGGGGGATGAAGGTCATGGCAAATAGACCCAATTACCCCAAGGCGTGGTATTTTGATGACTGAAAATTGTGTTACCAATGCGCAGGCCGATGCAATGCGTCATTGGCATAAATGTAATCGCCGATGTACCACATCGAGTCCGCATCGGTTTACTAGAATTTGCACTAATACTAGGGAAAAACCATCCATCAATGCGATGGTCAATATGACGCATCGAGATCACATCGACCCACTATTTTGGACACTCAAACATGGTATAAACAAGGTCCAAAATATCCAAAACACGTCCGAGAACACCGTAGACCTTCCTGGTCATGAATTAACTTGTATATCAATATTTAATGGACGTAAATATCTTGAAATAATATTGATAACTTTTGAAGGCTAAAATGGCACTAAGTCTGAATACTTAGCTAAAATATTCTAAGTCTGTGACCCCTTGACAAGCCTAAAGGACTGATTTAAGCTAAGAATTTTGCGGCTTCTTACATTATCTCCCCCTTGGGAACATTCATTGTCGAATGAGACTGCTCATACTAGACTTATACACTGGGCATGCACAACTGAAGCATGGTTTCATGACTGAGATAACTGATACACTAAATGATCATACTGAACATGCATATCTGTTGCATGAGTACACAGCTGAACATTATTCATAAATACATGATTAGGATTACTGATAAGCTGAGTTTCTCATATTGGACATGCATATTTGATGCATGAATACATGACTGAACTGACTCATGAACATATAACTAAACATAAAATGGTAATTGATACCGAGTTAGTAATTGTAATCTGAACATGAAACTGAATAAGTTTATGGTAAACTATTACCTTGAGCTGAGTCTATATTATCAGAGAAGAGGTGAAGATACTTGGTCCTCATGACTTCTTCGTCTTCCCAAGTAGCTCTCTTAGCAAAAATGTTAGAGATCGGGAGACCATGATCATGCAATTTATCCTTCGAATCAACAACAAGATAAGCGAATGGACAAATGAAGTTCAATAACATAGTATGATTGTTCGAAGTGCTTTAACCCTGGACTTTAATCCATTGATTGTTTTAAGACCTTTATTTTACACATTATATCCTTTTCTTTATTTTACAAGTATTCAAAACTTTATTTTGGTTACTCTTGGATTAATAGAATCTAAATTGTGGACTAGAATCGCATAGTTGTTAGATCAAATCCCTGTGGGATCGATTCTTAGCTTCTTGAAGGCTGATTTATTGCTTGGTAGACCATATATACCTGCGTGCATACTTGGGCACTGAAAATTACTTATGATACGAGCCATGGAGATGACTCGCAGCCAGGCGCCATGAGTCATAAGGTAACCTGTGATGTCTGGGCAACCTTTTTTGTAATTTTACGTAGGGGCATTGTTGTCATTTCCCAACTTTCCTACATAGGACCCACGTCCCTAAAACACCTAAAAGGGATTATTTCCATCACTTTAACAATTAAACACAATCTCGCTTTTCTCTTAAATCCATATGTAAAGGACACCTAGGTTTTCAAAAGTATAGGCAATTAAATCTTTAAAGGGTTGATTTCTCTTAAAAATTCTTGATAACTCAGGCATGTTACTGTAATACCCTAAAGTTTTTTAACTAATTTTATTTCAATAATGTCAAATAATATCTTCTAAATTGAATGATGTTTATTCTATGAGGAATATTTAAGATTTTCTCCTTTTTTCATGTGGGAAATTAAATAACCTTTTTAGCGATATAAGATTCACCCAAATCCAATAATCGGGTAAGAAGTTATGACTATTTCAAGTTCCTGTCATAAAATAGTGCCAAAGTGGTCAGTGGCGTGCCGCGCCACAAGCTAAAATTTCAATTGTTCTTATTCTAGTGTCTCAGTGCGATTTCTCTACATTACGCCAAGCTTCCAGGTCATAAACGAAGTAGCAATGCAATGTCTCCGCGTCGTGCGATCTCCCCAATTTCCCAATTGTCACATTCCAGTGACATGGTGTGATAGTGCCGTGTCGCGCCAGGTGTCCAGTTCAGGAAATTTTTCTTGAAATAAAAAGATGCGTCCAAGGTTAAAAGGGTCAATTTTCCACCCCGATTTAAGCCCTTTAACAGGAGATTCAACTATTTCGAACCCAAAATATACTAGTTTTTCTCAATTTTCTCTCAAGAACAAGCTAGGGTTTTAATTGGTGATTCAATTTCAAGAAAGTCTCTCCATCAATCTTTACTAAATCAAGAACTAAGGTATCCGTTGTGTTAATTTATGTATTCCTTTCATCCATAAAGCTCAAGAACCCTATTTTAAATTATGAATCATGATATTTATGTTGTGGGTTGGTTGTAACCACGTTTATCTGGTTATATGATTCCCATGTTAGAATATTTATGTGTTTTTCATAAAACTACATTAGCAAGTGAGTGAAATCCATAAATTGAGTTATTTATAATGTGTCAATTTGATGATTAGGCCTATGCTGTAAGGGTGCATGCAAGGTGTTTTATAAAATGCCTAGAAGGATAGAAATTATGCACTATAGCTTTATTGTGATCCAAATGACTTACATGCTATTCTTATGTATTGAAATTATTTGTCGAATTGCTCATGAGTTAGCCATATGAAATTATGCTATGTATACATGTTATCTTATTCGCGTACCAAGATATGATAATCAAATGACCATGAAATATCTTTAATTATTGTATTATAGATTGTTGATGTTAGTCATGTATTCAAGAATGTCATGCCTTGTCAGTTTTCTTCCATCGAGTCCTGGGGACACTTGTACCCGAAAAATAAAGTTATGTGCTTAGAGTCAGCTTCAAGTTTTGATGATACCCATAGTCAAGCCATTATCCATGGAACTCAGTTAGTCATGTTACTCAGGAAATCACAGAAATTCAGTAATCTCGGTACTATTCCGTCAGTCAATGGAGTTCAGTTAACTCAATCCAGTTCAGTTTAGTAATCCATGATTAGTGTCTATTCAGATGGGAGTAGGAATAAGCACCGAGTGAACCCAAGGATGGAAACTCACCTATTATATGTGGGTGTGATTCTTAGAAGCAATCCTTGTGTTCTAGAACTACGTAGCCAGCGAAGGTTGAGACAATATATACTATTATATGAGGGTAGATGAGGTGGCTTAACCTGTTATATGAGGGTTCCAATCGTTCTCATTAGAGTTACCTATTATATAAGCGTTACTCATAAATTGTCCTTACCAGTGGTGCGGTATTTACACCCTTGAAATTGGGGTTACAAATTGGACACCAACTCCGCCATAATGGCATATGAGTGGCATGTCATTTAGATAAGTACTTCCCACAGTTTCAGTTATAGAATTTAGGACTGTCAGATACAGTCAACTAAAACTAGTACAAAAATCAGCTAGTTTCATCAGATTCAGGACTATCAGATACAGTCACTCATGTTATCTAATATATCAGTCATCAAAACTCAGTTATCAGTCATGTTAGCTATTAGTAAATTCATGTTATCATGATCTCAGATATAGTTACTATGTATTCATGCATGTATTCTGATGTTGGGTGTATTTATACGTCTAAGCACCATAACTTACCCATGTTTTAGCTAAGTTTTGAGGATAAAATACATAATTCTTGCACTTTTAGTCTATTTTTAGTTAAGTGAGCTGACCTATGTGATTAGCATGCTTTTCAGGTACTAATGAGGAAGATTACAGCACTTTAGGGACTTGTGGACAGCAAAGGAAAACTTCACATAAAAAGGAAAGAAGCTCTTGGACTGAATGTGATGCATGGGAACTTTTTCTCGGGCAAACTTAATATTTTTAAATAGTTAAGGATGCAGTAGCAATTTATTAGAGAAGGATGTTATTAAAAGCATTATTGCTGAATTTTGGGGATACATATTCTGTATTATTTGAAAAGAGGAGAAAAGCAGCTTAGCTTGAGGACAGAGAGAGAGAAATGTGTTTCTCTCTTATTTTTGCTAGTCATCTTTATCACCAAGATCATTCTAAGTTTTGGTATGATGAATATTTCTAGTTTGATTTCTGTTTTATTCATGAGTAGCTAAGTTTATTTGTTAGGGTTATGGAAACCTTGTAGTATACTCTCTATTGCTATGGGTTTTTGAATTTATGATTTGTTAGTCCACTTATATCATTACTCTTTTCATTTTGATTGAATTCTCATGGTTGCAAACATAGGGAATGCGCCATTATAGCAATAACTTGTTTGATAGAAAAGTTATTATTTGGAAAAGAGAGTGTGACAAGAAAATAGGGTTTCCAACCTCTATTTTACACGTTAATGCCCTAGCAGGATTAACTTCTTAGAGAGTTCATACAATTGGTTTTACACTTTGGATTCGAGAGAACTAAGGTGAATAAATCCTTGATGGTTGAAAAACACTTTGATTTAGAATTAGAATACGTCTCTCTATAAGTGCATGCATGTATAAAATCCGTATTACTCATAGTTAATAGAGAAGTAGAAGTTACAAGGTGGACATAACCCTAACTTGTCATTCTCTGCGATCAAATATTATTACACATATCTCATCGTTACACTGATAATATTATTGTGCACCTAAACTGAAACCCCCCTTACCTTGGAACTTTCGATCAATAGTCTAATAATAATTGCAATACATAGTGATCATAGTATTCCCTGTGGGATTCGACACCCAACCCAGTTGGGTTCTATATTTGACAGCGACCGCTTGCACTTTCTAATGAGAGTTGTAATTTGGGCGTATCAAATTTTGGCGCCGCTGCCAGGGAATACGGTTGTCAACTAAGTTTGTGATAGTTAATAGACCCTTTGGTCAAAGATTCTTAAATTTTACTTTTTGTTTGTTGTTTTTGTTTTGTTCAAGTTTAGTGGATTGCATGCCAAATACACAGAGATCTGGTCAACCATTATTACCTATAAATCCTGAACCACATCTTCTTGGCAGAATAGATGCGCAACAAGACCTTAAAAGGATAGCTACTCAATAGGAGCAAGATTAGCTGCATTAGCAGCTGCGCAAGTAAATCAATAGAATGCTGATAACCCAGATCGGGTACCAAATCTTAATGATGAGGACCTGGGTGATGATGAGTTATTAAATCCAAGGCGTGCAAATGATGTGGCTGCACCAGTGAATAGAAATGTCAACAGAGATCGTCAAGCTAGGATGAAACCCGAATGCCGAGCTGTGCAAGTTGCTTTTGATGTGATGATGACGACTTGGATGGGGTTGGTGCCACAAGGGCTATTATTCCTCCGCCCTTAGCACCTGGAGCCAAGTTCAATATCACTAGCACCATGATCCAACCATTGCAACTCAAAGGGTTATTTGGTGGACTTGCAGGCGACGATTCGAATATACATCTAATTAATTTTATCTCAACATGCAAATCATTTGACAATCTAGGGGTTGGACAGAATTCGATCCGGCTGCACTTATTTCCATTGTCTCTATCTAGAGAGGCAACTCTATGGTTAAATGGGCTAACTCCTGACTCTATTACCAATTGGAGGCAACTGAAAGAAGCTTTCCTAGAAAGATTCTTTCCGCCATCCAAGAGAGCACAATTAAGAGATGAGATAAGCAATTTTAGACAGCTTCCAATTGAAGCTCTCCATGAAACATGGGAGAGGTTCAAGAAGAAGCTTATGCGGTGCCCAAATCATCAGATGACCAATGTCCACTTGATAGAAATATTATATAGGGCTTTGAACTCGGTGACTAAGCCAATGGTTGATAATGTTGCGGGTGGGTCATTCATGGACCTTACTTTTATTGAGGCATGTGATATGCTGGATCGTATGACAAAGCAGAGTAGAGCTTGGCATACCAGGGATTCTGAGGTAGCAAGCTCTTCTGTATCTACTGGCATGACAGCAGAACAGAGGCAAAGAGAAGAGGAACGTAACCAGGATATGGCTCACATAAAAATGGAGATGGACCTTCTTACCAAGCATTTATTATCAAGGAAGACAAAAAAGGTCAAAGCTGTTGTATCATAGGGAAGAGATGACTCTAATTCTGAGGAGGAAGCAAATTACTTAAATAATCAGAGGGGTTTTTGAGGTAATGTCCAAGGAAACCAAGGTAGGAACTATTATGAAAAATCTGAATACAAGGACCGAGACCAAGGGAATTGGAAGAATAAGAATGACAGGAGAGGTTTGTATGTCCCTCCTGGAAATTGTGAAGCTGTTGCACCTAGCTTTGGGAAGATGTCCACGGAGGAAATGATGGCCAAGCTTTTGAAAGGAGTGGAGGCAACCAACACGGGAGTAGCTAAGGTAAAAAATGATTTGTCCTCAATGAATCAATTGGTTGACTCGCATTCCACTTCAATAAAATAGCTGGAACAACAAATGAGTCAACTATCACGGCATTCAATCAAAGAAAAGTTGGCACTTTACCTAGTGACACTGTACAAAATCTAAGAAAGATGGATCATGTTTGGCTATTACCACCAAGAGTGGTAAGGTGCTAGAAAATCCATCCAAGGGCAAGCCTGTGGTTGATAATATAGAAGAGAATGTTTTGAAGCAGATTGTGATGATTCTGTAGAAGTTGAAAATCAGAATGAGAACGTTCATGATACTACACCTAGATGTCAGCAGTCTGAAAAGATTGATAATGGGAAGCACAATAAAAAGGAAGTGATGAAGAAAACTCTTCCAAATCCACCACCACCTTTTCCTCAGAGACTGAAGAAGAAGGATGATGCACCAAGTTCAGTAAATTCATGACCATGCTGAAGCAGCTGACTATAAATGTGCCTTTGGTGGAGGCACTGGAGCAAATGCCAGGGTACGCCAAATTCATTCTTACCTTTTGAATAAGAAAAGGGCAGCGAGCTATGAACTGGCAGATAATTTTCATTATTGTAGTGCAATTGCCACGAGGTCATTGGTACAGAAGAAGGCAGATCCGGGTGCTTTCACTATTCCTTGCACGGTTGGATCTTTAGATTTTGCCAAGGCTTTATGTGATTTGGGGGATAGCATTAATTTAATGCCACTAGCCATTTATAGGCAGTTGGGGTTGGGGAGGTGCGACTTGTAATGGCAGATAGGTCGGTAAAATGACCTGTTGTTATCTTATATGAAGTATTAGTAAAGGTTTCTGCCTTTATTTTTCCTGCAGACTTTGTTATTTTGGATTGCGAGGTGGATTTTGAGGTGCCCATAATCTTGGGTCGACCTTTCCTTGCAATAAAAAGTGTACTTATTGATTTGCGAGCAAATGAGCATTTATTTTGGATGAATGACGAAGTGGTACGTTTTGATGTATGCAAATCAATGAAGCAGCCCAAGGATATGAATGTGTTCTCTATAGTTGATATTTATTATGAGGATGAGAAAGAACTATCTTTAGAAAAGCAACTTACTGTTGAGCCATTGGCTGCTGTGCTTTTGAACTTTGATCGTGAGGATGTTAAAGAGTATGAAGAAACTGTCTGTGCTTCGACAGAAATAGGGCCGTATTCTTATGCCCCCAAGAAGCTGGACTTTGACCTTAAGAATCGACCTTCACCACCGACAAAGCCATCAATTAAAGAGCCATCGGTGCTAGAATTGAAAGAGCTACCCAGTCATCTAAGGTATGTGTTCTTGGGTAGTGGAAATACACTGCTGGTTATTATTGCTGCTGATTTAGGTGAACAATAGGTAGAGGCTCTCATCTCTGTTCTGAAGAGGTACAAGAGTGCTATTGGTTGGACTATTGCTGATATAATTGGTATCCCTCATGGCATTGTATGCACAAGATTCAGCTAGAGAAAGATTGCGTACCCACTATTGAGCATCAGCGTCATCTGAATCCACCTATGCAAGAGATGGTGAAGAAAGAAATCATAAAGTGGTTAGATGCAGGAGTGGTGTATCCACTCTCAGACAGTAAATGGGTGAGTCCTGTACAATGTGTGCCCAAAAAAGGGGCATGACAATAGTAGCAAACGAGAAGAATAAGCTAATTCCCCTCAGGCCTGTCACAGGGTGGAGGGTGTGTATGGATTACTAGAAGCTAAACTCATGGACGTTAAAGGACCACTTCCCAATACCATTCATGGATCAAATGCTTGATCGATTGGCAGGGAAAGGATAGTTCTGTTTCTTGGATGGTTATTCCGGATATAATTAGATTTGCATTGCTCTTGAAGATCAGGAGAAGACCACTTTTACATGCACATATGGTACTTTTGCATTCAAACGAATGCCATTTGGGCTATGTAATGCACCTGCCACTTTTCAGTGGTGTATGATGTCCATTTTATCTGATATGGTTGAAGACACCTTGGAGGTGTTTATGGATGACTTTTTGGTTGTAGGTGAGTCATTTGAGTCATGCTTGGCAAATCTGAGTATGGCTTTGCAATTCAATCTGGTGCTAAATTGGGAGAAGTGCCATTTTATGGTTAAGGAGGGGCATTGTTCTCGGGCATAAAGTCTCTGAAAAGGGAATTGAAGTTGATCGAGCCAAGATTGAAGTTATCGAGAGACTACCACCTCCAATTTCTGTGAAGGGGGTTCGTAGTTTTTCCAGTCATGCTGGTTTTTATTGGAGGTTTATTAAAGACTTCTCCAAGATGCAAACCCATTATGCAAACTTTTGGATAAGGAGGCAAAGTTTTACTTTGGTGAAGATTGCTTGAAGGCATTTGAATGCCTCAAAGGAAAGCTAGTTGAAGCCCCTATAATTGTAGCACCTGATTGGTCTCTACCTTTTGAAATTATGTGTGATGCAAGTGGTGTAGCCTTGGGTGCTGTACTTGGTCAGAAAAGAGAAAAGCTATTTCATCCAATCTACTACGCGAGTAAGGCATTGAATGGAGCACAGAAGAACTATACCGTCATTGAACAAGAGCTTCTTGCGGTTGTTTATGCTTTCGAAAAGTTCTGTGCTTACTTTTTGGGAACCAAGGTAGTGGTTCATACAGATCATGTGGCTTTAAGATATCTAATGGGGAAGAAAGATGCCAAGCCAAGGCTAATTAGGTGGGTGCTACTGCTTCAAGAATTCGATTTTGAGGTAAAGGATAGAAAAGGTTCTGAGAACCAAGTAGCTGATCATCTATCTAGAATTGAGAGTGAGCACACAGTGCAGACCGACCTTGATATTGATGATGCATTCCCCGACGAAGAGATTCTAGCAACTATGGTGGAAAACTTACCGTGGTATGCAGATTTTGCTAACTACATGGTAAGCGAAGTGATTCCTGAGAATCTCTCATTTTATCAAAAGAAAAATTTCATACATGATGTGAAACATTACTTCTGGGATAAGCCTTATCTTTTTCGATGATGTGCTGATGGTATTATTAGGTGGTGCATCCCAGATGTAGAGATGCCCAACATACTGGAAGCAAGCCATGCTTCCCAAGTTGGAGGACACCATGCAGGTGAACGGACGGCCAAGAAAGTACTGCAAAGTGGCTACTATTGGCCTTCATTATTCAAGGATGCCTACGATTTTGTAAGAAGATGTGATCAGTGTCAGTGGCAAGGTTCTATCTCAAAGAACCATGAGATGCCCATGTCCAAAATACTTGAAGTAGAGTTATTCGATGTCTGGGGTATTGACTTCATGGGCCTATTTGTGAGATCATTTGGGATGAAATATATCTTAGTTGCTGTGGATTATGTATCCAAATGGGTCAAAGCAGTCACTCTAGCTGATAATAAAGGTAAGATGTTGTGGCATTCTTAAAGAGCAATATCTTCTCTCATTTTGGGGTACCCCGTACCATCATAAGCGATGGAGGATCACATTTCTGCAACAAGCTATTCAGAGCCATATTGGCAAAGTATGGGGTTAAGAAACATAAGGTAGCTACATCGTACCACCCACAAACTAGCGGGCAGGTGAAGGTTTTAAATCGAGAAATCAAGCTGATCCTTGCTAAGACTGTGAATGCCAGCAGGAAAGATTGGTCCAGGAAGCTAGACAATGCCTTATGGGCATATAGGACCGCGTTTAAGACACCAATTGGCATGTCACCATACCAACTAGTTTATGGAAAGGCTTGTCACTTGCCAATTAAGCTAGAACATAAAGCAATGTGGGCACTGAAGCAGCTTAACCAGAACTGGGATAATGCTATTAATATGAGATTGGGCCAGCTGAACGAGATGGATGAATTTCGTCTAAATGTATATGAAAGAGCAGATCTTTATAAGGAAAGGATGAAAAAGTACCATGATCGGAGGATTATCCAACGAAACTTTCAGAAAGGCGATTTGATACTCCTTTTCAACTCAAGTTGTTTCCAGGTAAGTTGAAGTCTAAATGGTCTGGTCCATTCAGAATCAGC
Source organism: Capsicum annuum (assembly GCF_002878395.1). Taxonomy (NCBI): domain Eukaryota; kingdom Viridiplantae; phylum Streptophyta; class Magnoliopsida; order Solanales; family Solanaceae; genus Capsicum; species Capsicum annuum. Next base: position 212,068 of record NW_025846182.1, on the reverse strand, counting down.
CAAGTTTACTCATCTGGAGTAGTGGAGTTAGAAAACGATGATGGTAGTGTCTTTAAGGTGAATGGCCAAAGAGTGAAGCTATATATCGGTCCAACCGACTCGATAAAATGTATAGCCACCATATATCTTGATGAAGTCTGAGTAATCGAGATAACTATGTCGTGCTGTGATAATAAATCAAGCGCTACATGGGAGGCAACCCATCATTTTTAATCATTTTTTTTACCAGGAGTTTGTTTTTGATAAATAAAAATTCAAAAAGAAGAGTCGAGCCACGACCAAAACTAAGGCGCTTGGTGGGAGGCAACCCATCCTTCTAATCATTTTTGTTATTTTTGATTAAGTGTAGGTGCATGAAGTACAAAGGAGGAGATTAGCCCCAAATTTTGATTTGAAAGTGAGCCATGTTAATGGTGGTAAGTCTAGGAATGATGGAGCATAGGTGATAGGTTGGGCGCCACCTATGCCAACTGGACGATAGGCTAGGCGCCGCCTATGCCAACATGGGCGATAGGCTAGGCGCCGCTTATGCCAACATGGGCGATAGGCTAGGCGCCGCCTATGCCATCGCCTATGGTCACTGTCTCACATAGGCGATAGGCTAGGCGCCGCCTATGCCAACATAGGCAATAGGCTAGGCGCCGCCTATCACCGTAAATGTAGCCTAATAACCCGTTTGTCAATGGACCAACCCGACCCATGTCTCATCTTTTAAATATATCCTCTACCCTTAAACACCACTCAATTTTTCTTAAACCTAAGCGCCGCCCAAGCATCCTTGCCCTCTCCAAGATTTTCTCTTTTCTCATCTAATCCTGCAGGCTCACCTTCCTAATTCATCACGAATTAATCACCAAGTAAGTTGCTCTTTCATGTTCCGTAGTTGTTTCAGTGCTACGCTTATAATGGTTAACTAGATTTTTTAGTAGTGCTTGGTGATAAGAGTATGATTAGTTTGTTATGATCTTTTGAAGAATACATCTCATTGAGTGAAAGGATTCTCGTAGGTAATCTTGATTTTAATCCGGCATGTATTGATTGGTATTCACTGTCATAATTTTTTTTATGGAGTTGAAATATTAAAGTTTAATGCATAATTTTGGGAGTTGTAAGCTTGACTATGCGAGTGACTCGTTCATCGATGTAATGATCATGGTTAACCAAAAGCATAAGATTGTGTAATTGTTTCTATGTGGTAGTCTTGTTCAAAGATTGCATTGCTCCAATGGAATAATGTTGGAAATGATAGTCAAGATTACAGGACCATTGTGTGCTGCTTCTCTATATCAAACTGAGAAAGTGTTATGTAAAGTGAAGGGTTGAAAGTATGACTGCGCTAATAATGTTGTTGGCACATACCATCTAAATGTTTGTCGATAAAGTCTAAGTAATCGACATCACTCACTCAATTAGTTTGTGCAAACAAATTAAGTGTGGGGTGGTGCCATCACTATTTTCTTTTTCGATTATAGTGAATTTTACGAAATGAGACTAACATGACCATATTATGATCTCAGGTAACATAGCTCCAAAAGAACGACAGGGAAAGGAGAAAGCATCTACCTCACAAAAAGGTCAAAAAAGGTCAAGAAAGGACCAAGCTGATTCCTCCTCTCTTCAAGTGCCTCGACGCACTTTTGGGATCAAATGGGTTCTGGAAGAGGAAGGGAAGGAATGGTATAGAAACAATAAAGTGAAGAAATATGTACATGTGGAGTCGATGTAGAAGGAAAGTTTAGCAAAGAACTGCCCTCATATTTTGGCAAAGATTATGGCACTAAATCTTGTCTTTATCTTCCGAGACATGGGTGAATGTAATCTTGATTTGACTCAAGAGTTTTATGCGAACTGGTCCCCAAGGACTACCGGAAATGAAGTAAAGATTTGGGGGCAAGTCTTGCAATTAAACGCTGATTTCTTTAACTCTTTCCTAGGTACTCCAAGTGTGGATCAATCACCACTCAAGGAGCTCTACAACAGACCTCCCTACAGAGCCATAAGACATACATTGTGTGGATCAAGGTCCATGACCCGGTGGACTCGTCATAAAGATAATGGTCGTTATACTACTTACCCATATGCTTGTTTGAACAGAAAAGCTCGCATATGGTTAAGAATAGTCAATTCCTGCTTGATTCCTCGGATACAATACACTAAGGTCACGCGTGATCGAGTCTGCTTGGTATATGCTCTAATGACGAATGATTCCATCAACATTGGTGTAGTTATACAAATGTCGATGCGAAAAGCAAGGGTGCACAAAAGGTCCCATTTCAGTTTCGGCAATTTGTTGACTGCAATTTTAAGGAAAGAGCACATTGAGGAGGAGCCAGCAGGCCATAAGTTGCCACATAACCCGAAGAAGGTAGATCTCATGAAAATCAAAGATCCAGAAACTGGTCAAGGCATCAACCTTACCACTGCTAAGAGACATGCTCGAGATGAGAGTTTTTTTTGCCATCTGTATGGCATGACTAGGTTCACTATGATGAATGGGGGTCGTGTGCCGACTGATGCAGAGCTTCGACAGTTGGACTATGACTACCCGCTTAATGAGTATGCTTGGGCCATGTGTGGAGTAGGGTTAAATTTTGAAGAACCTCTAGATGATGATGTGCCGACAAACGATGATCACCAGCTGCTAGACTCTAATGTGGAGGACAACTCTGATGATGAAGACTCTGATGATGATTCTGACGCAGGGGGTATGACCCTAGATGTAGAGGAGGAGTCTGACTAACCAGGTTTTTGCTTATTTATTTACACTAAGGGCAGTGTGTTCCTTCTTAGTGTGGGGTGATGCACTGCGTACTGCTTGCTCGCATTTATTCTATAGTCGTTTTGATTTAGTCGTAGTTAGTTAGTTACAATTAGTCAGATTTTGCATGAAATTGTTCTTATAGACGGCATGGCATTATAACAGGAGTTTGTGCTGAATCACTACTATTGAAACATTTAGGCTCTAAGTTGTGACTCACTCTGTGATAATTGTTTGTGGTTTAATTCATTTATCTATTGGGTCAAGAATCTATAATGCTCCCAATTAAGTTGATCATGTGCCATGTGTGTGTAAGGTTATTGTATATTCTTTGTTGCGGCTGATGCTAGAACTTGCCTAGTGTGTGTGTGAAGCGAAATAAAGATTGTGAGTTTAGGAGATGATTTAGGCATTTCTTTGGCAGCCCTAATTTTTTATCTTCTTTTTACCTACCTTTGTACATTGTCCTAGTGAACACCCATTGAGCCTTTAGCTATTTCTTTGGCAACCCCATATGTAGCCTAATCCATTTTTTTGAAAAGACTATAATTTGATCCAAAAGCTCCTAAGCGCTTTAAATTGTAGAATCAAGTTGAGTAAAGAGTGTGGCAAAATAAGAGGAAAATGGTGAAAGTGATGCCCCAAAGTTTAGTTATTGGTACATGAAAATATTGTGATCGAGGGTGGCTATCATAGGGATGCTTATTAAAGAAAAAAAAATTCCCATCATAGTGTTTTTAATTGAGTAACAAAATGGGTGAAGAAGGGTAGAGTGGTTGTTAAAAGTTAGTGTAAATGGAATAATGTAGTGTATTAAAGCGCTTAGGGAGCATAGTCACCATTTCTGGCCAAAATAGTCCTACCCGTCCCTTTAGCCTTCTTTACAACCCGTAAAGACCTATTTGATACTAACCTTAGCATTCTGATATTAGTGGAGCATTAAACTAAGGGCAAGCATATGGTCATCAGTTGTAATCTAAGAATTCTTTGTGAGAGTGAGAGCAAGCAAGTTCTTATACCCATATTTCTAAAAAATGCAAAACTATGAGTGATTATGGGTAACACTTTGTGTGAGCACACATGGTTGATGATTGTTGGGTAGTTTTATATGATTTTTTTGGCTTAACTTGGGTGTACGAATTAACCAACTGAATGAGTCTATGTTGGAGGGTGAGTTGTTTCTAGTAATGATCAAGAAATTTATGAGAGAAGGATGTTATTAAAAGCATTATTGCTGAATTTTGGGGATACACATTCTGTGTTATTTGAAAAGAGGAGAAAAGCAGCTTATCATCAAGATCATTCTAAGTTTTGGTATGATGAATATTTCTAGTTTGATTTCTGTTTTATTCATGAGTAGCTAAGTTTATTTGTTAGGGTTATGGAAACCTTGTAGTATACTCTCTATTGCTATGGGGTTTTGAATTTATGATGTGTTAATCCACTTATATCATTACTCTCTTCATTTTAATTGAATTCTCATGGCTGCAAACATAGGGAATGCGCCATTATAGCAATAACTTGTTTGATAGAAAAGTTACTGTTTGGAAAAGAGTGTGACAAGAAAATAGGGTTTCCAACCTCTATTTTACACGTTAATGCCCTAGCAGGATTAACTTCTTGGAGAGTTCGTACAATTGGTTGTACACTTTGGATTCAAGAGAACTAAGGTGAATAAATCCTTGATGGTTGAAAAACACTTGGATTTAGAATTAGAATACGTCTCTCTATAAGTGCATGCATGTATAAAATCCGTATTACTCATAGTTAAT
>NW_025846182.1:171239-207438 GCF_002878395.1 Capsicum annuum | reverse complement strand
ATGTATATTAACCCCATGGAATCAGCCTACCTCACATGCATACCAGTACATTCAAACTACTGACACATTTGCTCTATGGTGTTTTATACTATAGGTTTGGAAGCATAAGCTCCAGATCATCTGTAACATCCCAGTCTCAGCATCAGAGTTAACAGTGAGTCTTCATTCTTCGAGGAAATGACCATCTTTTTATTATCTTTTTAATTAATTTATTTTAGTAGTTTGAGTTTGTTAGAGACATGTCCCATCAAGTCCTTATTCAGATAAGTTCAGTCAGTTAGAGGTTGTTCAGACTATCATGTTAGACAGTTTTGTTTTGGGTATTTCATACTCCATCCATATGTTATGATATATCAGATATGTTATAGTTTTGAACCTTTTGGCCTTTTAGTTCATGTTTCCGCATTTATACAGTATATCATGCAGTATACAGGTACAAATATAAGTCATGGATTAGCTTATGGTCCTTTTGGGTCATGAGCATCGTGTAGCATTCCGGGTACCAAATTTTGGGAGCTACAGTTACTCTACCCTAAATCTTATTTTGTTTAATGCATGTATTTAAATTGTTATTCACATTATTCTATTGTGGTTTATGAGTTTATGCTGAGGGTTTTGGACTGAATGTAAATGAGTTCCCATGATTTTATATGCATAGTTTATACTTTAGTAATATAGTTTTTGAACTATTTAGGTGCATAGATGTCATGGTCCAAACTAGGGCCTAAAGGTAATGGTCATCCTAAGCCCAACCGTGACTAGGGACCACCCCCAATTTCCAAACCCATCCACAAAATGCATACTTTGAGTCTGTTGAAGTCTAAATATATAAAAAGATAGTGTATTTATCCTTGTGGTGACTCCGGGATAAGTCCATAACTAAGACCAATCCAACCAAGTCTATCCACCCAATAACCAACCAAACGAATGCCAAAATCATAAACAGAAATTGAATAGAATAATAATCTCAAGTATGTATATATCTATGATATGAACAATCCATACCATACACAAGTCCAAATTTGTCCATAAAAATCCTCTAGACCAACCATAGAGTAACTAGTCAGGACATGCCCCCGACCATAGCCAAAACAAAAGTTTATGGAGAACAAGAAATATGTTATGTAAACCATGACATGAAATAGATGCTTTTCGAACTATGAAAGCTCACCACATCAATCTAACATCAACTGTACCCGTATCCAATCACTAAATAAGAGTATTAGAATGGTCAGTTCCTGCATAGCGTGGGTATACAACAAATAGTAAACAGGTTAGTGGGTGAATACTATTAAGCTCTTAGGATAGGAATATAATAATGCTAGTTATAAACCAAGCAAATACATCCATGATGCATACAACCATACACATATATAAGTGCCGGGAAAGGGAACCGGGTTTATCATACATTCAAAAACATTTAAGCTGAGCTGTGTAACCTTGCCATTTACCCATACCCATGGGCCATATGGGTTTATCTCCCCCTGCTGAAAGAGTCCCCGTGCGTGTAGACGTACGACCATAAAATGAATAGTAAATCCCTCCAATATAAAATGTGACACTCTCACATGGTCATCGAAGACCCCTCATATTTTTTAAATATGAGTTTCCATTTTTGTCCCCCCGAAACCTCCACCTTCCACGGCTTAGTTACACATACTGTAATTAATGCACATATTAAAACCATGCCCAAACAATCCAATTTCCATTTACTACCAAGGTCAATTATTAGTGGTATCATCATACGAACCATACTTGCAACATTTATCAATAGCCAAACCATTTAGTTTAAGGGGACTCTCAATTTCCCTTTCCTTTTACCATATTAACCTCTTCGGAGACTACCATGTTCTCCACAAGCATAACGAATTAGACATTAACCTTTGCAAACCATTTAAACCAATTCTGTTAATGCATTCACTTGGGGGATTTCCATGTATCTTGTAAGGTTTTAAAAATAGACCAATCATGAAAACAAAAAACTTTATCCTTTAAACCATGCCAAATATTTAAAGAATTTAAATCGCTTAAACCATTAAAATCATGCAAAACCATCAAAAACCATTTAAAGTTCCATTATACCAAACCATTCAAAAGTTCCAATGAAAGTTCAAGAATAGAATAAAAATATTTTTTGAGGCATTTTATCGAACATGTTGAGGGAACACCTTTACCAACGTGTAAAACATCACCATCGGGGTTACTCAAGACCCATTAGTTAAACCATTACCAACAACAAATCACATATGCAAAACATTACCAAACAAACCATGTAAAAAGATAGTTTAAACCAACACCAAACCATAAGCATAAATACACTCAATAATATTTCGAAATCCGCCATTCATGATTCATAAAACAACATTTATAACACAATAAACATGCCTTTATTTTGAGATAACAATAAGGAAAGGAGTACATGCCTTAAACACAAAGATTCAGGGAAGAAATATTGATGTTTGAGCTCTTTGAAGAACACATGAAGAAACCTTAGTCTCCAATCTTCTAAGAAAGTGTTTGAGAGAGTGTTTGATGTGTTATGATCCTTTTATAAGTGTTATGGATGGCCATAAAAGGTTATATAACGTGAGGACATATTGGTTTAGGAGTAAGAAATGTCCAAACTTAAAAATTTAAGAAAGTCAAGTCCAGGGGTACGACTCCCCCTTACTATTCGTAAGAAAGGGTACAATGGACTCCCTAACTCATATCCAACCTTATCAAGATCTTACCTACTGGTTTCTATGTGACTTGCCCTTCCAATCTCAATCCTAAGGGTACGAGTGGTAACCTTAACTGTATGCACCAACCGTATGGTGACAAATTACACGACAACTAAAACCTGCACCATAAGACTTTCCCTATACCACTCGTGAGCTTTATACGACTCTTACACATATTAGCCAGACCTTGGGCAGTAGCTAAGCCATCCCTACTGCCTGGGGTACTATTATACCACCTAGGCACCCTACGACTCATAACCAAGGGTACAAGTGACTCTCTTGGGTCATACCAAGTAAAAAGGGGTCAAAACATCCGAAATTTTCAATGGTCCAAATCCTAGGATATAACATTCGCCCCCTCTAGGAACATTCATCCTTAAATGATGGGTAAGGGTAATAACAAGCATGAGGTAGTACACCAACACAAATAAAAATATCCTCCAACCAAAATGGATGACAAGAACACTAACTAAGATTAGAATATTACCACATACTCCAAGCACGATTCACACCACAATACGTTCGTTCCAACCTTTAACTTTGTTAGGACACAAACATCCAAGTGGAACCACTCTTCACCCTTAACCAAGATAGACAACAAAAATATGTTTGAAGAACACACACCTTATGCATGAATTTCCAAAACAAGGAACCAATCCAAACACTTGTGCTTCTATGGCCACTTCCACATCCCAAATGGGTTTCTCAAGCTTTTAGCTCCACCATGGAATCTTTACCGAAGCCACATCTTTTGTTTTCAATCGGCTAACTTACCAATCTAATATTCCTCTTTAAACAATGAGGAATTCAAGATATACCATCAAAAAGAACAATTCACACCATACCACAACACAAACACATAGAATACCAAATAAATGGACTCATGCTAGAGAGTATGTCCAATCCAACTTAGAAATTACCGAGACACATCATTATGAGAGCTTTAGTCTAACTATACACCATCAGTTCCATGTTAAAGCCTGTCTAAAACTAAAAATAACTAACTTAAGACACCAAGGTCTACTCCTTACATCTATCCAGAAATACTACTCTACCTCCATCACCATTATAACATGAAAACTATGACTAAGGAACATGACCAAACCTATATCGAACCATTTCTACGCAAAATCCCAAACCTATTATCGAACACCAAAATCATGCAATAATGAAACCATGAAACATTCAAAAACACTATGCCTTACTAAACCCAACACAACCATTGGCATATCTACCAACCATAACAATTCAAGCCTACTGCTTACATACCTATGGTAATCTATCTATCAAAAATCTAACTCCATTTAATATTTGACAACGGATTTTTACCACCTATTCCTTTCCTAACCGTTTATCTTGACAACAACCTTACCTCACCTTCAAACCTTCACTCTAGTAGCCACCGAAGACTCTCCCCTACTTAGGGACTTCTACTTTTCATGCTTCCCAGACAAAGACAACATAAGTCAAGACAAAGACTTCCAGAAACAAGACACGAGACCAAAGGCATAAAGTACTTCATAGCAACCACTTAGAACGTAATAAAGGACCATCTTGACCAAACCATACCCCAAAATGGTGTCCTTTGAAATAGACATCGAAAGAAACACAACCGCATATACCACGAGTAATGCAATGTAGAGTCATCACTCATATTAAGAGAACAAGGAAAATAAAAATGTCAACCTTAAGCAAAAGCGCTATGACAATACATGCAACATAGTAGAGTACTCTTTTAGCCGATATAGAAGAGAATCACTATAATATGCAACCCGACATTCCTTTAAAGTTAACCGTTAGGAGAAAATTCAAGACTAACTGCCAAATTTCATCCCATTACACCTACATGCTCAACACTCCACACTAATGGGTATTGCCAAGTATGTACACTAGTGACACTTAATTTTCCCATACCCATATCTTATCCACTCAATGGCTACCTAGAGCCTAGAAAAAAAATGCTAAAACCATTAGACCAAATTGACTCCAAGTTTTCCAATTAAACCAAAATAATTTAAAATAAGATTATGGGCACCAAGGCCGTTCAAAAATCATTTGAGTGCAACCAAAAGTAATTCATATTCCCTTAATCCTTTTTGCAATGAAAAGATTTAAGAATAGTCAAATCATATGAAAAAATCATATTTATTGGAAATTTCACAAATAATTTGAGGATATATATTTTCTAAAACCAAAACCAAGTAATTGGGGAATCCATAGTTCCCTAAAATCCATTTGCCATTTCCATTAATCCCATAATGTTAAAACATTTATAAAACATGTATAATGAATCATAATCCATGGAAAATTGATTAAATAAGTATTCATGTCAAAATCCTCAGTAATACCAAAATCCATATTCAAAATCATTAATTTAGAAATCAATTTCATGCCACCAATAAAATACAAGTATAAGGACAAAGAAACATGCAAGATCCATGACCAAACCTATCCAATAGCTAATCCTCCAATCCATATCTATCCATTCAACCTAAATCCCTAGCCTAAATCACAACTTTCCAGCTACTATATTTCTCTAGTCATCAACCTCGTACAACCTACAAATTTACCTCCACAATTCCTGCATTGCTATCCCCGAGCTAACATACTCTCTTTACTAAGATCAAACATCTAGATTCAAGCCTAGGATCTACCAACCACCATGTACGACTAGCAAAGTACCCTCAAAGAAAATTCATACACATGGTCTACCCCATACGAGGATACTTTAAATTCCTTATCCACATAATAACATCATATTTATTCCTTGGGAACCATTCCCCTTATGCATGCAAGAGTGAAAGAACTCCACAAACAAAAATAATGATCAATTAAACCTTCTTCTAAAAGATCCCCTAATTGGTCCTTAAGCCCTTTAACTCCACAAAAACTATTATAAAAAGAAGGAATAGAAATATGGACAAATGTCCAACACAAGACCAATCCAAAAAAAACCTTATCATTAGAAAAACACCTTGAGGTTCATCAAGAAGACCTCGAGGAATTCATTAACCACCAAATCGAACTAAAGAGGACCTTACAAGTTAGAATCTATAACCTAGACAAAATAATAAAAACAACCCCTTGGTGACCAATCTTTAAGTTTTAAGACACAACCTTTCCCTAACCACTCTCTTATTCCCTAACTGACTCACCAAGGAGCCTAAAAAAACTTTCACGAACCAAACAATCTAATGCTGAATGGCACGAGTGCAAATAATCCATTAACAAATGACATTGAAATCTACTACATTCGAGTCAATCAATTCCACCAAGACCCATTTATCACCAACAGATACCACATACCCTCACATAATCATTTGACAACTGTAGAGTCACCTCTTAGGGTACAAATAAAAAAAATAATTTCTGAAACAACCTAGGGGTCATAACCAAAATACACAACAATAAATGAGGACATAAAGAGAATAGGACTCCAAACCAAGTAAATCATACACAACATAAAGAAAAGAGTTTTCCATATACCAATATTGGCACCGGATAATGCCTTGAACTCCCAAAAGATAGTAATGTCATTCAGACAATCCCAACCCAAGTCAAAGCTAAAAGTAGAACCCGATATCCTATTTGCCCAAGTGACAACCCCCATTGAACTCTCCCAAAGTATATGGCCCAATCGACCAAAACCAACGAACCAATTCCTCTCTTTCTCATAACAACTACAATGCAACAAACTAAAAAGTCTACAAAGAGGATAGGATAATGAAGATTAGGCCTCATTAGTGTGTTATTGGACATAAGGTGCCCTAGAAACATTACCAATTTGAAAAAACTTGCCTGCCAATCGATTTGGGTAGAGCATAAGCCATAAAATAGAAGTTAGGGCTCAACTAACTCTTCCCCTTAAAGCATTTAGCACTACACTATTGGCATCCCTATTATTTAGAAAATCAAGGCCTTATGATTTAGACTAGATCCATGCATGTTTTTCTTGTGTGGGATAGGTAACATTCCACGGACTTTAGATCATCGAGAGGACATAATCCAAAAAATTAACCAAAGAAGATTAAGAGAAGATTTCAAAACCTTAGACTCTATAGCCCAAAAGTAGAATACCAAGAAATTTTACATTTCTAGATGCGTCATAGCCTACTAATTATAAGAATGGTTCACGACATACCCATAAACAAGAATCATCTGGACATGACCTGGTGGAAACCCTATGACATCAAAACATAAATCTCTGATACTAACTTCTCATAGCTGGACCAGGGCCTAGATGTAATGGGCATTCCAAGTCCAACTGTGACTAGGGACCACCCCCTATAACCCAACTTATCTAGCAAACATATACCTTGAACCAGCTAAAGTCCAAACATATAACAAGATAGCATATTTATCTATGTGGTGACTCAAGGATAAGTCTATAAATAAGACCAACCCAACCAAGTCTATCCACCCAATAACCAACCAAACTAATGTCGAAACCATAAACAGAAATTGAATAGAATAATAATCCAAAGTATGTATATGTATATGACATAAGCAATCCATACCATACCCAAGGCCTCAGTTGTCCATACAAAGCCTCTAGACCAACCAAAGAGTAACTAGTCGGGATATGCCCCTGACCATAGCAATAACCAAAGTTTATAAGGAGAAGAAATATGTAAAGTAAACCATTACATAAAATAGATGCCTTCCGAACTATGGAAGCTCATCACTTTAATTTAAAATTAACTGTACCCAAATCTTATCACTAAGCTAGAGTAGTAGAATGGTTAGTTCCTACATAGTGTGGGTATACAACTGCCAGTAGATGGGTAAGTGGGTGAACATTAGCATGCACTCATGATAGGGATATAATAATGCCAATTATAAACTAAGTAAAACTATCCATGATCCATGCAACCATATGTAAATATAAGTGATGGGAAAGGGAATCGGGTTTAGCATGCATTTAAAAACCTTTAACCTGGGCTATGAACCTTTCTGTTTAACCACACCCATGGGCCATATGTGTTTATCTCCCCCTGCTGAAAAATTACCAGAACGTGTAGCCACATGACCAAGAAATATCCCATTGGGTGACTTGTACATCCCTCTAATACAAAACATGACACTCGTATGTGGTCATCAAAAAGTCCTCATATCGTCAAATTTGAGTTTCTAGTTTTGGTCCCTCTGAAACTTGTACCTTCCATGGCTTAGTAACACATCCCTCCATTAATGCCCAGATTAAAACCATGTCCGAAAAATAAAATTTCCTTTTATTACCAAGGCCAATTATTAGTGGTATCATCGTACCAACCATACTTGCATGATTTATCCATAGACAAACTATTTAGGTTAAGGGGACTTTCAAGTGCCCTTTATGTTTACCATATAGCCTTCAACCATTTTAGACTATTTAAACCAATTCCATTAATGTATTCACATGGGGTATTTCCATGTATCCCGCAATGTTTTCAAAATAGATCAATCATGACGACCAAAACTCTTACCTATTTAACATGCCAAATATTTAAAGAATTTATAATATTTAAAAAATTAAAACCATGAAAAACCATCCAAAACCATTTAAAGTTCCATTACCAAACTAAACTATGCAAGAGTTCCAATGAAAGTTCAATAATAGAGTAAAAACGTTCTTTGAGAAATTTTATCGAACATGTTCAGGGAACACCTTTACCCAAGCTATAACCAATGTGTAAATCATCATAACTAGGGTTGCTAAAAACCCATTTGTTAAATAATAACAAAAAACCAACTACATATGAAAAAAAATACCAAAAAACATGTAAAATCATTGTTGAAACCAATACCAAACCATATGTATAAAGACCCTAAAAAATATTTCAAAATCCAAAATTTATGATTCATAAACAAATGTTTAAGACACAATACACATACCTTTATTATGAAATAAAAATGAGGGAATGAGTACATTTCTTATACATGAAGATTCACAGAAGAAATCTTGACCTTTGAGCCCTTTGAAGAACATATGAAGAAACCCTTTCCTCCAATCATCTACTAGAGTATTTAAGAGCGTATTTGATGTCTTATGTTCCTTTTATAAGTGTTATGGAACGTAATACAGGGTTATATAACATGAGGACATAGGATTTTAGGAGTAGAAAATGTCAAAAATGCCCTTGACTTAAAGATTAAAACAAGTCATGTCCAGGGGTATGATTTCCCCTTACCATTCGTATCCAATGGTATGAGTGACACCCCATATTATACCACAACTCATATCCAACAATGCAAATATATTACCTACTGGCTTCTATATAACTTACCCTTTCTAACTCGTACCTAAGGGTATGAGTGGTAACTAAACCATATCCACCAACCGTATGGTGGAGCGATTACACTAGACATCTTACACCTGTACCATACGACTTGAACAATACCATTCATAAGCACCTATAGGACTCTTAACCATATGATTCATACCTTGGGAAATAGGTAAGCAATCTCTACTACCTAGGGTATAATTTGACAACTTAGGTACCCTACGACTCATAACCAAGGGTATGAGTGACTCCCTTGAGTCGTACAATCTCAAAAAGGGTCCAAACTTTGGAAATTTTCAATGTTCGAAATCCTAAGATGTAACAATAGGTGTGGGAATTTGAATGGGGATCGAGGCATTTCCCTAATTTTTTTATTTTGGAATGGAAATTGGTTGGGAAATTAAGTTCCATGAACCTAGTTATGTAATTGACCTTGAGATATGATTTCTCACTTGGTTTGAATTATTCACCTTTACTATTGCATTTATGGTTTGATACAAAGGGTTTTGAAAGCCTTATTGGCCATGTTTTGATTTAATGAACAAAAGGGGTTATGTTATTACCCCGAGTTGATTTAATAAATAAAAAAGGGTCAGGGCATTCCCCAAACATTAATTAATAAACAAAAAAGGGATGAGGCATTCCCTAAACTTTATTTAATGAATAAAGGTAGTCTAGGCATTCCTCCAAGTTAATGGAATAGAAGTAGGATAATGATATGCTTGCAAACATAGTGGTATGGCAATACCTATGGTGTTCCCTAATAAGTAATTCATTGGTTAAGTACATGGGTTATGTGAAACTTATTTTAAAATGGGATTAAAGGGGATTATGAAGCTAGTTGTGATGGTATGAGTCCTGAAGGACTGATATTGAAAACTCACATTTGCCAATGTGAGGATTACTCTTAAGGACCATGTGGATAGTTCATACAATTGATATATTTGTATCCAAGATGGATGTGGGGTCGTGGAATTCCTTAGTCTTCCTTGGATATCTCTGGTTTATGTGCCTAACATGTACTGATGCCCTTTCAGCAGGGGGATCTTAACCCATAAAGCACGTGGGTACCTTGTTATGACAATTAAGCTACCCAGTCTATACTAATGTTTTACTTTTATTCTAAGCCATGTTTCTTATCCCAACATGTTATTTATATATATATATATATATATATATAGATGTACACTATGTATATATGGATTTTACTGTGCTTTATACTTGGCATTATTTTACCTTATTCTTGAGTTACTTTATTGCACTTACCCCGCTAATCATCTCTGATTGTTGTATCAACGGATGATCTAAGGAAAATAGACCCATCTACTTTTCTTATGTAGTATTTAGATTTTTAGGGTGTCAGCTATTAGACTTTAGGTATTGAGCTTCTATTATCTGGAAGGTCTATTATGTTAAAGTCTTCTTTTATTTATTACTTAGACTACTTCTATACGATTCTTTTGCTAATCTTCATGGGTATGTAAAAAATTAGATTGGTTTTAGTCTTTTTTAAGGCTTCGTGGATTATTGTGGACTAGAGCTGGTATTATGGATTCTTATCATATTTTTATTGTTGCATATTCTATCTTGTTATATGTTCAAAATTCATCCATTACTAGCTGTATTATGTTCTATTTGGATAGGCAAAGGGGGTGGTCTCCGGTGCACGGCGGACTGGTGATACCCATCATGGCCAGGCCCTGTTTTGGGTCTTGATAAACTAGATCATGTAAGGCTAGAGATATAAAGCTATAACTCAAGGACATAACTCAATTTAGAGGGTTAGTTATGAACTATGGACGGGCATGAGGATATTTCCCAACCACAAGTAGTACTAGGGCGTTCTCTATTAAGCCTACTCTAATTCCATAGATTTCTTCTAACCTTTTCTTAGAGGGGTTACTAATTGACTTGTTAATGTATTTGGAGGGTGTTCCTTTGAGTGCACCTAGTATTCCTCTAACTTTAAGTATTGTACCCCCATCTGTGCTAGAGTCTGCCTATGGTGTTCCTCTTATTTTAAGTGTATATCCTCCAGTAATGCCAATATTTTTTTATTATTCTCTATAGAATCCCAATGTTATTTCTCCTTCAATGCCTACATTTGAGTACAGTATTCCCAGATCAGGACTTCATCCTTTATTTGTATTATGCATTCAAGTGGGATTTCGTCCAACCAAATTAACTATGCCTTTTATTATTATTATGAGTATATTTATTTATTTTAAAGATAAAAAAATATTTGTGAGATTCACTCATTTAGGTCCTCCTAGGTTTATTGTTGATGTGGGCGAGATGTCTATGAGTTCTCGATTGATGGTAAAAAGAAATTACATAATCTTGGGTAACTTGACTCACATAGGGTTGCCTACTTGACTTACCAATTACGAGATACTACTAAAGATTAATGGATGTCACTTGGTAGATGCATATCTCTTGGTTCTCTAA
This sequence comes from Capsicum annuum, assembly GCF_002878395.1. Classification (NCBI taxonomy): domain Eukaryota; kingdom Viridiplantae; phylum Streptophyta; class Magnoliopsida; order Solanales; family Solanaceae; genus Capsicum; species Capsicum annuum. Next base: position 196,004 of record NW_025846182.1, on the reverse strand, counting down.
AGATGAATTAGATCAATTTGTTGAGGCTTTTTTTATAGGTTAGTGCCATATAATCTGAGGGTCAAATGAGAGATGAGTTTAATCACCTAGGATCTATGACTATTCTAGAGTATGAAGAAAGTTTCAATGCCTTGTGAAGATATTTTTACTCCAGCATTGCCACCGAGTTTTAGAAGATTCAAAAGTTTATGAAGGGATTAGATATTTCTCTTCATCTAGCTATGACTAAGGTGGTAGTGATAGAGGCATCATTTTAGAGTATTGTGGATTATGCTAAGGTCACTAATCTGTTCTTTAGGAATCTTAAGGATGTTATAAGAGTATACTAATAGGGAAAGATCGAAGGTCATACTAATTGAGGAAGATACTTTAGAGGTTCTCATAGGTATCATGGTAGACCCTACAGGTATCCTTACAAGGTTCATTTTGTAAATCTTTTTGTTCATCCTTTTTGGGTGGTCTTTCTAGCTCAATCATGCTTCCTTCTATTGAGTTGGGCCATATAGGTTGCTTTGTGTTTGATGAGGTTGGCCATTTGGCCATGGACTATCCCTATTGTGTTTTTAGGGATACTTTTATATCGGTGTTAACAAGTAGAGGTTCTAATAAAGGTGCCTAAAGTAGAGGTAGTAGTGCCCAGGGTGGTAGCCATGCAGATACTTAGTTAGGTAGTGGTCGTGAGTCTACTTAGTTAGGCGGTGGTTGTGGATAATGTTATTCTATACCTTCTTGACTAGAGGCAGAGGCTTCAGGCATTGTTAACACAAGTATCGCCCTTATTTGTTTTAGATCTGCATCTATTTTATTTGATTCAGAATTGACTTTCTCCTATGTGTCTGTATATTTTACTTTGTGTTTTGATTCTGCTAGTGAGATTCTTGCCATGCGTATTCTTGTATCTACCCTTGTAAGAGACTCTTTAGTGGTGGATTAGGTGTACAGATCCTATTTCATGACCAGTGAGACTTGGGAAGATCTGATTATGCTATATATAGTGTATTTTTAATGCATTTATATCATGTATTTGTTAGATCCTTTTCATGATATCCTAGATTTCTATGCTAAGACCATGGACCATAACTTCATTGGATATGTCAAGGATAGCTTAGAAGGATGTGTTTCATTCAGGTCTCAAAAGAGTTATACATTTCCTTTAGGCTCATTACTTGGTTGAGTGGGGTTGTTTTGCTTATTTGGTTTATATACTAGTGTTGCTTCATTGCCTCCTTTGTATTCTATTCATATTGTCCATGAGTTAAAGGATATTTTCTCTATGTATTTGGCCAGTCCGGATCATGGTATTGACTTTGCTATTATTGTTGAGCTAGGTACTAAGCCTATTTCTATTCCTCCTTATAGGATAAACCTAGTAGACTTGAAGAAATTGAAGGATTAGTTGAAGTAGTTGTTGGATAAAGATTTATCTAACCTACTGTATCACCTTAGGTGCATCTGTCTTATTTGTAAAGAAAAGAGATAGGTCTATGTATATGTTTATTGATTATTGGTAGTTGAAGAAGGTGTTAATAAGAATAACTATCCTCTTTCTCATATTGATGATTTGTTCAATCAACTTTAGGGTGCTTCGATGTTTATGAAGATTGATTTGAGGTCTGGGTACACTAGTTGAGGATTAGAGCTTTAGATATTTTGAATATAATTTTTTAGACTCGATATAGCCATTTTGAGTTCTTGGTCATGTCCTTTAGGTTGACTAATGCCCCAGACCTATTCATGGAGTTATTAAATCGGGTATTTTAAACAAAGCTCGACTCTTTTGTTGTTGCATTTATAGATGATATCTTGGTTTATTCCAAGAGTGAGGCCAATCATGAGGAGCATTTATGGATTGTACTCTAGAGATTGAAGGCTAAGAAGTTGTATGCTAAGTTCTCCAAGCGTGTCTTTTGGTTTGAGTCTATTGCATTCTTAGGTCTGTGATGACCAAGGATTGATTTAACGTTGATTAAACAAATATTTTAGCAATTTATGATTGGGATAGGCCTACTTCTTCTATCGAGATTTAGAATTTTATTGGTTTGGCTGGTTACTATCAAAATTTTATTGAGGGTTTTTCATCGATTGCGGTTTTTTTACTAAGTTGAATCAAAAGAAAATTTTCTTTTAGTTGTCTAATGCTTGTGAGGAGAGCTTCCAAATGCTTAAGGATTTGTTGACTTCATCAGCTATCTTGACCTTGCCGAAGAAAAGTGTGGGTTTTATTATGTTTTGTGATGCTTCAGGCATTGGGTTTGGTGTCATGTTGATCCATGAGGGTCAAGTGATTGATTGCATATGCTTCTTATAAGTTGAAGACCCATGAGATGAATTACCATACTAATGATTTCAGGTTACGTGCAGGGGTATTTGCCTTGAAATTATAGAGGCACCATTTGTATGGAGTCCTTTGTGAGATTTTCTCGGATTATTATAGTCTTAAGTATTTCTTCACCCAGCGAGATCTTAATATGCAGTGGCGGCGTTGGCTTGAGTTGTTTAAGGAGTAAGGCCTGACCATTCTCTATCATCCATACAAGGATAATATGGTTGTGGATACCTTAAGCCATAATTCGATTAGCATAGATAGCTTGGCGCATATTTTGACCCACGAAAGTCCTTTGTCCTTTGTGGTTCAGTTTTTAGCTAGAAAAATGGTAAGGCTTAATACTTCAACACATGGGTATGTTTTAGCATATGTTGAGGCTATGACTTCCTTGATGGAGCAAATTTGGGCTCATTATATTAGTGATGTGAGGTTAAGAGTAATTCAGGATAAAGTATTGAGTGGTGAGTCTAAGGAAGCCTCGCTTGATCCAGATGTTATTTTGATGTTTGGAGGCTGCATTTGTGTTTCTAGAGTGAGTGATTGGAATATATTGATATCGAAGGAGCCTAATTATTCAAAGTATTTCATCCATCCAAGAGTGACTAAAATGTATCATGACTTTAGGCAGCATTACTAGTGGTGTAGTAAGAGGAAAGATGTAGCATATTTTGTGGGTCATTTCCTGAGTTGCCAACAAGTGAAGGACGATCATTTGATGACTGATGGGTTGCTTCAGAGGTTACCCTTTATCGAGTTGAAGTTTAAGTGGATCATTATAGATTTTGTGATAGGATTGTCTCGTACTTCTCATGGTTTTGATTGTGTTTGGGTCATCTTGTATCAATTGACCAAGTTTGCTTATTTTATTTTGATTTAGGTTTCTTTTAGTGTTCCCAGGGGTCTATCAAAAACAGCTTTTCTACTTTTTTAGAGATAGAGGTATGGACTACGTACATCTTACCCTCCTCAGACCTCACTATGTGGGAATACACTAGGTTTGTTGTTGTTGTTGTTGTTGTTGTTGTTGTTTCTTTTAGTGATAAGTAGTTGGTCTGTATCTGCATTCATGCAATATTTTATTTTTATGGTGAGCCAGTGTCTACCATCTCAAATCGAGATTTAGTGTCCATATCTCACTTTTGGAAGTCTTTTTAGGAGAAGTTGGGTACCCGAGTTGATCTTAGTACAACTTTTCACTATTAGACCGATGACCAGTCGGAGAATACTTTTTAAGTTTTAGAGTGTATGTTTTTTGCTTATGCCATGCACTTTGGAGGTCAGTGGAAGAAACATATAACTTTAGCAGAGTTCGCATATATTAATGATGATAATTCTAGTATTGAGATGGCTCAGTTCCAGGCTTTTTATTATAGATGTTGTCACTCTCAAGTTTGTTAGTTTAAGGTTTCTAATATTAGATCTCAAGGTATGGAACTGCTTCATGAGTCCTTAGAAAGAGTTTGGATTATTTAGGATGGACTTTGACCGACTCAAAGTTATCAGAAGTTCTATATGGATCATAGACATCATGCCTTGAGATTGTGTCTTGGTGACCAAGTATTCTTCGTGTGTCGCCCATGAAAGGCGTGCTGAGGTTTCAGAAGAGGGGCAAGATCAGCCCCACGTATATTGGACCTTTTAAGATTCTTCAAACTATTGGAGATTTGGCTTATGAGTTAAATTGTGCCCATATTTATAAGTTGTTCATCTAGTTTTCATGTTTTTATGCTTCGGCATTACAGTCCGAATAAGTCTCATTTCCATTTTCATTCTAGCCAGGGATGGTAGACAGTTGTGGTATGGAGGTATTCCAGTCGTTAAGGTCTAGTAGAGACATTAACTTTTAGATCAGGCTACTTAGGAGGTTGATTCTGATACGTGTGGTAGTTATCCCCAGCTTTTCACTGATTCAAGTATTTCCCTTGCCTTTAGTTTGAGGATGAACTAGATATTTTTAGTGGTGGGTGTGTAATGACTTGATTTTTTGTGTTTTTTTGAATTATTCATTTTTGTGTGATTTCACCATTCCCCGTCTTGTGGTTGCTTTGTAGTATTTCTAGGCTGTGGATATGATTATCCTGGTTTAGTGCATTTGGGTGTGATTTATATGAGTTTGTGATTTGGTAATTAAAAAGGCTTCATAGTTGACTTCGATCAATATTATTGATCTGTGCATCAAATGGAAAATCAGACTGCTCTGGTAGATTCAGATATCAATTTATGGTTGGTAACATGGTTAGTGTGGTTTTATGGTTTTTATATCGCATTTTGACCCTCTGTTTGGAATGTTGTGGAATTGTGTTTTGGGAGTTAACATTGTGAAAAATGATGTTTTTTGAAAATTTGATATCTCCATTAAGTCTTGAGCATCGAATATGGTTGTGTAGCATAGTTTAATTGCATTTTGTGAATTTCGATTTAATTCTTAGTGATCTGCGGAGACATGGTGAATTCTAAGTCTCCAGCTATTGGACTACTCGCCTAGTTCATCTGTGTAAGAAACTTCTTAGTGACTTAAGTGACATTGTAGCCTGCCAGTGTATAACACCCTGATTTTTCTGAACCGGAATGCTACACGGTGCTTATGACCCCGAAGGACCACAAGCTAACCCATGACTGATATCTCAACCTGTACACTGCAATATATGACGTAGTAATCCAAAAAAACATGAATAATAGACCAGACGGTTCAACTAAATAAAATATCTGAAAAACGTATTATCCATATGGGTGGAAAATACCCAAAAACAACAGAAGTATGAATCAAATCTGAACTAAATTTGAAAGCCTCTATAACTACTGTCTGAGTAAGCAGTTGAAGGAAGATGTCTCCAACTAACTCCATCTAGAAAAATTGAATAATAAATAAAATAAAATAATATCATCTTCGAATGGATGAGGACTCACTACAACTCTACGACTGGAATGCCACTGTTGATGTGGAACAGGTGCCTATGAACCTATGGTGTAACATAAAAGAAAGCACCATAGCAGAAATGTGTCAGTACGTCTGAATGTACTGAGTATACGAGTGAGGTATGCTAAATGCAAAGGGTTATATGCACGAATAATGCTGACTAATATGAATGTGAGAATACATACATGCATAAGCAACTATAACTGAACTCGGGTTGATAATAACTACTGAGTCTGGATACTGACGACATAACTTTACTGATACTGAGATACTGAATAGATGAATGGCTATTTCTGACAGTTCAAATTATGAAGAACTGGTCTGATTGACTATGTCTAACAGTCCTGAAACTGAATATTGATAAAATAAGCTATGACAACTTACATAACTAATATAATGTGATGATCGACAAGACCGATGTAATTGATACTGAGCAACTGTATTTAACATTCTGAGTTCAGATGGAACTATTTGAGTTCTGTTCTATATGGAGTAACTAAATTTGAGATTAGTCCTATCATGCAGGTGATATTTAAATCTGATGATTCTGATACTGATTAACTATAGTGAAGATCAGTCTTGTCTAATGGGTGATCTTGAAGTCTATTTATAATGATAAAAATTGACTGTCTCTAAGAGTACTAAATCTGTACTACTAAACTGAGTTGACTGTATCTGAGAGTCCTGAGTCTATAACTGAAATTATGGGATGTATTCATCTAACCGACATGCCCCATGCTAAGCTGACTGGGGTCCAATCTCCGCCCTGACTGGAAGGGTGTCAGTACTGCGCCACCAATAAAGACAACTGCTGTGGAGTCAGTCCTAATATACCGGGTGACTCTTGGGATTAGTCCTATACTTATAAAGTGCTAACGAGTGACCCCTGAGTATGCCAGTCCTATCTGACGGGTGAGATCTCACCCTATGATGTCTACGTAATTCTGGAACTTAGGGATTGCTTCTAAGGATCTCCATCAATTCTAGTGGGTGATTCCCCATCCCTAGGCTCAATCGGTGCTGAATCCTACTCCCATCTCAAAGACACTGAACTGGATAACTGAACTGAACTGATTAGCTCAACTTATACTGATTGTATTATTAACGAAGCTTAACTAAGTTTACTGAGTTCCCTTGACTGAAGGAACGTACTGAGTTCTGAGGACTGACTGAGAGTACTGAAATTACTGAGATTACTAGGAATACTGTTGTTATTGAGATCACTGAGATTACTGAATACTGAGTTTGCTTAACTACTGAGACTGCTGAGATTTCTGAGTTTTCGTGACTCACATGACTAATTGAATTCTATAGACCATGGCTTGACTGAGAGTATTGTGATAACGTGATATGACACTAGGCACACTGCTATAATATTTCGGGTACAAGTACCCCTAAGATTCGATACAAGGAAACTGACACACATGACTGACTTGATCATAGGAATAACATCCACAATTCATAATACCATAAGTAGGGGATTTCATTCTACACATGGTTATCAACACCATATACATGAAAGTGAATGCATATAACTTGTAAATACTTGCATAACTTTAATTTCATGAGCATTCCATATCACAACAACAATACACAACAATTAGCATGGATTCATATTGATTCAAAAGAAATAGAGCATGGTATTGTCATTTAAGTGCTATTAAGCAATAAGACATGATTTCTAATCTCTTAGGTATTTTATCAAAAACTTTGCATGCACACCTTGTGGCATAGACATATTTATCACCTTAATGATTTAAACCACCAAAAATTCATATATTTCAATTTGCATATCATCCTAGTTTTATAAAATCACATAAAGATTCTAATTTGGGAGTTTGTATAACAATCAACCACACAAACATAATCAACCCATAACATAACTTCATGATTCATAGTTTAAAAGAGGATTCTTGAACTCCACGGATGAAAGGAATCTGTGGATGAACACTACGCATAACTTAGTGATTGAATCTTGAAAGAGATCTAATATTTTTGAATGTTCCTAAAGAAATCCTTAGGCTTGGCCTTGACTTTTCTTGACTAGGGTAACCCCTTTGGGAGAGAATGTTCTTGTTTTTGAAGAGATGATCTTGAGAGGAAACCCTAATCTTGTGGTTTAGAGTGTATGAGAGAGAATTTTGAGATGTTTCAACTAAAGAGAATGGAAGATAATACGTTCCTTGAGGGTTATAAGCCATGGGAAGTGAAGGGAAAAGACCAAAATACCCATACTAACACGTCCCTCAATTGTTGGGAAAAAATAGCTGATGACATTCGTGACAAGCTAGCATACTGGTGATAGGTCGCCACGAATTGTCGTCACAAAAAGGTGAAATCTTGGTTTTCTGGTTACAGTTGATGACATTGGTGAAATGCCATCACGGGTGTGATGGATTGTAACAAAATATCGTCACTGGGGGTGAAAATTTGCCCAGGGATGATGACATTGGTGATAGGCCATCACGGGCGTGACGGCTTGCCATAAAATGTCGTATCTGGGTTTTCCAGCCTGACATGCTATAGCAAAATAGGCATAACTCCTTGCTCCAATATCGGATTTAAGAGAAATTGGTATCATTGGAAATATAATTAAATTATCTATCTTTACATGGGTCATGACCTCAGAAAATCATAGTATAGCGAGAGATATTCTCATTTGAAGTTGACTATACCAATATCTTTTTTAAGAATTTAATCGGGAAAAGTTTTGATTTTTCTGATAGGTGGTAGTTATTTGAAGACTTAATATAAATCTAAACTGCTCATAAAACTATAAAAGAACCATGATGTACTATGCATGAGCTTGAAACATGGCACTAATATTGGTTTGAATTTTTTCGGGTATTACAATATCTCCCCCTTGGGAACATTCATCCTCGAATGAGAATGACTGAGATAGAAGAAAAGATTAACTGAAGTACGTATAATACAAAAACTAATGAAACATGGTTTAGGGACTAATGTGACTAATAAACTAAATACGTCATACTGAACATGCATATCTGATGTATGAGTAACTGATTCATGAATGCACAATAGAAAGTATTGATAAACTGATCACGTATATCTGATGCGGTAATATATGACTGAACAGGCTCAGGAACATGCGGATGAACATGCAATGGTAAAGGTACCAAGTTTGAACTGAAAACTAAGCGTGGAACTGAATACAAAGTTTGGTACTAAAATATGAACATGGGAACAAAAAAGATCAAAGAAGACTGCCACTTGAACTAAAAATATCGATAAGTCTAAGATTAATCACTCAATATGCATGAGCGGAAACATAAGAACATAACTAAGTCTGGAATGTGATATATGAACTGAACTGAGTCTACAATGGATGACGTGGATAGAGTATCGTATCATGGACTAAACTGAGCCACTAAGTACATGGCTTACTACTGAGTTTTGGGGCTAGAGGGTCAAATCATAACACTTTCTCAAAAATAGATTCATCAAAGAAAATGACATATTTAAATCATGTAAGTTTGAGGGTTGTATTGTATCTCCCCCTTGGGACACTATGTCCCTTAAAGGATGCTGGATTGCTGAGATATTGAGGAAGCTGAGGCGAACCACAAGGCATCTATGACTAGACAATAACTGAACCTCGAGAGTTTGGGACTAATGCATGATGCATGAACTGAACTGAACTTGCAGTAGGAAGTTCTACTTGGAATAGTTGTAGACACCTAATTTCGTCCCTCCCCAATATCGTTTTACCCATTTTTACCTTATCCTACTGTGTATCCTCACCCGTGTGATAATCCCTCCACAAAATGAAAAAAGTAACAATCCCCTAGCTAATTTTATCTTATCGTAACAACCTACCTAATCAACATAAACCACATCACACCCTACCCCTACCCCCACTTTACTACCCCACCTACCCTACCCCATAACCACACAATTCCATAGGCATATATACAACAAAAAAGGAAATCATCAGGGAGGATCCATTTTTCAATTCCACAGAATTCCATTTTTTTCTTCCTTTCCTTTTCTTCTTCACAAGACACACACCAAAACCTCACAAATCAAGAACGCACTCACCACAAAACCATTACCATCATCTTCCATTTTTAGCTACTACCGAGATAAACTTACATACTCAGCGGATTCACACTCCCTTCACCGCACGTAACACATAGATCGGAGAAGATATAGGGAGATAAATTTAGAGAGATATAGGGAGAAAACATCACTATTGTGGTGGAGAGAGAACTGGTCGGAGAAGGAAAAATAGAGTAAAATAAGAAAGGGAGAGAACGCTGAAGAGTGAGAAAGATAGAGATTGAGAGAGGAGAAGAAACTAAGAGAGAATCAGGGAGAGAGAGGAGAATCGAGGAGACGGGGTTGTTTCTCAGTTGAGTTTTGCCACTGTTCCATTGAGGTTTGCCAGAAAACGGCGTTCCCACTCTGTTTTTAGATTGTGTCTCACCAAAAATTCCATCAATTATGAAAAGGGATGAGTAATTTCATTCGTGATTCAAATTTGGGTCTGAGTTAGGTGCCATCATTTTCTTTTTGAGTTATCGCGGGTCTCTTTTTGAGTTGAATTTCAAGGGAATTTTATGCTAAAACTGGTTCATAGTTGATATTTCGATATTCGTTGAGGTTCCCGAAGCAGCTTTCATCTCTCTTCTTAAGTCAATTGGAAGCTTTTGAGGTTTAATTCTCGACTCTATTCTCTTATTATCATTATGTGTTTGATAATGAATGATTTATGCATTGGGTATGTTTGAATCTTGATTGCGTATTGGTTGTTGTTGGATTTGAATGTTGAAGAGTGAATAATAATTGAACCATGTGTAATCATTGATTGATAAGAATGAAGTTGGGGGCGGGAATCGAAATTGGTAAAAGTGAATCTTATGATATTTTGATTCATTATTAATATTGAATGTGATATCTCGTCGAGCGGATAGGCGTACAGTAGGCCGGGTAGGCAAATTTAGAATTGGAGGATTGTTGAATGTTTGAAATATGATTGAATGTTGTAATTTTCTCGTATTAAAAATTTTACTCATTTGGTCAGGAAATGCCTCGAGGGATTTTTATTGATTAATTCGGGAAATACCCTGAAGCATCTTGTACTAGAAGACGATGCACGGTCAAGTCCTAGAACGTAGGGTGGAGTCTGGTCTATGATTGTCTTAGGATTAGTTAGAGTAGAGTAGATTTACATTCCCACATTTTTTATGTTTCGGTTGTGTATAATTGGACTGTACGCTATATTTTGGGATTCTTATGTTTGGTTTGTTTGATTGATTTTTTTAATGTGTTTTGTATTGTTTATACATCCGTAATGCCAAAATTAGCCGATACGCTTCATCAAGCGACCGTGGTCAAACCACAGGATCGAGGGATGCCTAACACCTTTCCCTCGGTCAACAGAATACCTTAACTGGAATCTCTGTTCACAGATCAGTTTTAGAGTCAAACCGTTTTGAAAAGAATTTCCAAAGGTGACTTGGCACACCTGATTTATGCCAAGTAGCGACTCTGAATTTTGAGTATAAATAATCCTTTTTGAAACAAATTTTTACTTTTTGTCATATTGATAATAAAACCCTTTTGAAACTAAAATCGAATCTTTTTTGGAGTTGAAAAAAATGTGTGTGATAGGTTTGGCGATTTTGCTGGGGATTTTTCAAAATTCGAGCTTATTTTGGAGTCGTATCAGCTTTGTTTGGCATTACGAGTGTATAAGCATTGTTTGTGATTTTTGTTTGTGTTATTGTTATCACTTTTGTGTCATTTCATGATCTTTGTTTACAGTATTTATCCTATGTGTTACCGCTTTTATATCTGGCATCATGTGTCTATCCCCAGGCCTTCTTTCTGCAACAAGTTCGTAGTACACGTGTTGTACACGACCTCTAGTTGAGTCACCCTTATTTTAGGGGGGAGCCATCGGTGTTATGGAGTAGGTGGAAAGCTTTCCCAGCACTATCGACCATACGCTCCCCCGAACAGCCTTGTTAGTGAACCTCAACGTAGGTCAGCCTTTAGGTCATGCTTATGTGCATCATATTGAGATGTAGTAGGGCCCACTTGGTCCTTTGCAAGAGACTCACCTTTAAAGCATCCCTACGTGCTAAATGTTGCATCTTTGAGGGTAACGTGGTCATTTGACGGGCAGATTTGGGAAAAACATGTGTTAGAAGTAAGGTGCGTAGGCAAGAACTATTGAAAAAATAGAGAAAAAAAGTGAAGTGAGTCGAAAAAAAAAGAGTGTCGTAGCTTTTAGTGTTCTTTATGGCTTTTGGTTTACACAATTCAAAAAGATTTCTTTAGTTGTTGCACTCATTCATTCAAAACCCAAAACATCAAAAGATTTCTCAATTTGTCTCCTTTAGCATGCATTCATAATTCAAAATTTTCAAAAAAGATTTTTTAGTAGTTTTTATAAAAGAAGAAAAATGGTAGAAGTTTTGTTCATTTCATTTAATGAAAATACCAAAAAGATTTTTCTTCGTAATTGTTGGTGTCAGTTTAGTTGAAGCATCTAATTAAAAGAAATCAAAAAGATTTTATTCATTTGTCTTTGGTTGTGTCCCTTAAGTTAGGGTCAATCTGTTAGTGAATAGTTAATTGTCTAATATGGACGAACTACGCATCCCTGATTCTCCTCTTTCGAGAGTGAGATACGTAGGCGGATTGTTGGTTTGGAAATCATATTTGAAAAATCCAAAAATATTTCTTCACTCTCCATTTAGAGTAGGCGTTTCATATACGTCTTTAAAAGAAAACTACAAAGAGATTTTCCTTTAATAGGTTCAAGTTTCATTTTCACATGAAATTCAAAAATCAAAAACCCAAAAAGATTTTTCTTTGGTAATCACAGGTTTCATTTTGTATAGAGATTTAAACCTAAAAAAAATGCAAAAAGATTTTCGTCAATTCTTTTGACACTTTGTTTCAAGAAAGAAAAAAAGAGTTTTATTAGCCATTTTGGCAAAACTTCACGAACTACGCACAACTCGGAAGTGAGATATGTAGGCGCCCTTCTGGGGTTTGGTGAACTTTTTTTTTTTTTAAAAAAAGGGTTTTGAAAAATTGTTGAACTCTAACGCATTTGCTATCTCTTGTCCAGTTAGTTTAAGGTGGTTGGTTTGTGGCATTTTGGCTAGTTCTCCATATTGCACCAAGTCATTGAGAAAGTTATGGCCAACACGGGTATCGAGTTTGTTGTCACCAATAAGATAGGGAGTTCGGGAAATGAGAATTTAGTAGCTGATGAAGAGATTTGGAAATTAAGGCAACAAGTAATAGAAATGCATCGAGCTTGGGCTAATGGGTTGCTGCCTCCTCCAGTTCCCACTGATAATCTAGAATATCTTTCTAGTTTGCCTCCCATTTCACATGCACATTTTCCTATTTTTGTCGACATGCCACAACATGCATCAGGACCTACTCTGGGCAACACTATCTAAACTATTCCAATATTCGATTCCTCATACCCCAATCCAAGACTACCACATACTTGGCTTCACCTGTTGTTCATGCTTTTATGGTGCCACCCCCACCTGAAGCTCCTACTTTTGATGTTCATCCATAAGTTGTGCCTCCCTACTCTACAAGAGAGCCTGCATTGAATATTACTGGTGATCAGCGTTACACTTTCAAGACTACATTCAAGTTGACTGGTCTTTATGGTGACATTCACCCGCCTGAATGTCCTCCTAACACTGAGAAGCCTATTTTGACAGAAGAACAAAAGGAAATGACTAGAAAATTAAGAAGTTTGGAATTGACTATGAAAAACTTGCAAGGACTTGGGGGTACAAAAGTGTCTCATATAAAGATCTGTGCATGTTTCCAGGTGTACATCTTCCTCTTGGTTTTAAAATGCCAAAGTTTAAGAAGTATGATAGACATGGCGATCCTGTAGCACATTTGAGATGCTATTGCAACCAGCTAAGGGGCACTGGAGGGAAGGAAGAACTACTTATGGCTTATTTCGGGGAGAGTCTTTCAAGCCTAGCTTCGGAATGTTTTGTTGCCCAAGACATTGACAAGTGGATTAGTTAGGATGACCTGGCTAATGGATTTGTGTGACAATTTCTATACAATATAGAGTTGATCCTTGACGAAAAATCCATAACTAGTATAAAAAAGAAGAATACTGAGAGTTTCAGGGAGTATGCGATCAGATGGCCCGAACAAGCTGCTAGAGTAAAACTGCCAATAAAAGAAAGCAAAATAGTGGAGTTGTTTATTCAAGCGCAGGACGAAACATATTATCAACACGTGTTACCTGCATTAGGCAAGCCGTTCATTGAGGTCCTTAAAATGGAGGAGATGATAGAAGAGGGAATTAAGACTGGTCGCATTATGAGTTTTCCAACATTGAAAGGGACTACTCAAGTAATTCAAAAGGGTTCAGGAAGTGTTGGGAAGAAAAAGAATGAGGAAGATGCATCTGCAATTATAGTTAGACAACAAGAAAGGTCAAGAGGACCACGTCATTGTCGATCTCAAACTCAAGCTCAAGTTTATGCCCAGGCTCCACATAATCACTCCCAAATCCACTATACTTTGTTCCTCCACATCCATATCCAGTGTATAATGCACAACCACATGTTCACCCCTCATCTTACCCATAATGAAATACCCCAATGCCCCAGAGTAATCCTCTAACTCCACAAACATACCAAAACCCTTCTAAGCCAGATTTTCTATCCAAGCCAAACAATGAAATGAGGTAGAAGTTGAGAGATAGCTTTACACCGATTGGAAAGTCATATGCTAGTTTATTTCAGAGATTGGTACAGGAGGGAATGATCACTCCTCTTCTTGAGCACACCCTTAATTGACGTTCAAGAAATTTTGATCCTAACATATGATGTGCATATCATTCTAAGGCTCAAGGTCATAGTATTGAAGATTGTCGAGATTTGAAAAGAAATTGAAAAGATGATCATGATGGATCAATTATGGTGTAGAACATTGATGGTTAGGGAGGCTCTAGTCATACTGATATGCAAACCAGCGGCTAAGTTGTCAGGCTGAGCAATTGATAATTCACCTATCTCCCTACTAGGAGGAGGTTTGGTAGTTTATTTTGTCTTCTTTTCTATTTTTTGAATTATTTCAGGGTTGTAGTTAAGGATCTATCTTGTTTTGTCCCGTTGTCGTTTATGTTCAAACCCTTCTATCTTTTATTTTTATTAAATCGAGTGTTCACTTTTCCTTTATGTTTTAAATTTGTGTTCTTTATTTGTTTTCTTTACATAGTACATTTTATGTTGATTCTTCGTGATATGACATGCTAGAAAAATTTTCAGCCAGATCTTAAAATCCATGTGATCAGGAAGCATTGGATCAGAAAGTTAAAATTAGAAAAATAAAGTATCTGAGAAAATAGATAGAGTGCTAGAGCATTTGGTGACAAGTTGAAGCCTTTCCTGAAAATTAAGGCACTTATTTTGAGAATCACAAGAATAACTTGGTCATCAATTGAAAGACATGTCTCAATTAAATCAAATAGTGGTGGCGTGAACAGAAAGAAAATCAGCTCCACAAAATCATGAGTCTTTCAATGTGAGGAATGTGCAACAAATGTGGAGTTGTATGCTATATAAACGTAGAATAAATAGTGATGCACAGACTCAGTCAAAGTTAATGTTGTAAAAGATGTCAAAATATCTTCATCTTTCACTTTCATATTGCATGATATGTACTTGCATTTTCAAAGATTGATATGATGAAGGTATTACATTCTACTATCCAAACATCGTGTCATCCTTTTTTACCCCATTTGATCTTTAGTCTTATTTTCTTTTATACACCTTTTTGGGAATCAATATAGTCAGCAAAGCTCGAAAGAAAAGTGTCGAGCAAAACAATAGTCAGAAAAGTTCAAAAAAAAAGAAGAAAAGACAGAAAAAATGTGTCCAAAAAAAGAGGAAAAAAAAGAGTGCCAAGAAAAATAGAGTCGGAAAAATCCCTAAAAGAAAAGGGTCAATAAAAGAAAAGAAAAAGAATCAGAATCAAGCTAAAGAATAAGCTGCCAGAACTACGCATGACCAGATTCTCCTCTCTCGGGTGTGAGATACGTAGGCTGCCTTACTCCGGGCTCGGTCCAACCAAATAAACAATTTAGAGTTACCCAGTCAAAATAAACTGGGGCATGAGTTAATCCCCATTGTTTGAGTCGATTCCAAAAGTTGTAAATCCTACCCCACTTCAAGTGTCGTTTGGGCCTCATGTCATTCTTTCTTTCTAATCCTTTCCAAAAACCAAGTTACAACTAAAGAAAGACCTTCAGATCAAAGGATGTTAAGGCTAAGCATGCAAGGGATATGATGATGCATTTAGAAATTACTTGTCTTCCTCAGCATAAGGAATCAAGAGAGAAATAAAAATGAGAGAGTCTTATCAGTTAAAACCCTCACGGGCACCATAAGATGATGGTAAGTTAAGAGAGATTAAAATGAGAGTCTTATCAGTGAAAACCCTCACGGGCACTGTAAGATGATTGCATGTTGAGAGAAATAAAAATAAGAGTCTCATTGGTGAAAAACCCTCACGAACACCATAAGGCAATGGTGAGTTGAAAACAAAAATGAGAGAGGCTTGTTGGCGAAAACCCTTCAAGGTGTCACTAGCCGAATGAGGTCTTAAAGGCAATTGACCTAAGGAAACAACTCAGTTTAAAGGCCTTTAACTCAACAACAATGGGTAGAAAGTTTGGATGAAAACATCAAGCTGGTTAATCCAAAATGTATGGCATAATCATTAATTGTTGATTGCCATTTTTAGATGAATTTTTCGTTTCTTTATTTTAAAAGGGGACATTCATTGTCTTTTCTTTCTTATCTTTATTTTAATTTTATCTTTCTTGAGTTAGTTATCAAAAAAAAATTTCATTCTTTTTTTCGGTTTCTTGTCTTTGAGTCAAGTACATGTCAAAACAAGTGAGAAAAGATTTCAAAACTGGCTACCAGCTTCTTTAATTGCACAAAGCAACACAAAATCTAGCACATGAAAGAGACATGATTATGAGCCCAAAAAGGGCATGCAGAAAGTTTTGTCAACAGAGAAGTCGGGGAACTCTTGGAAATACCAATTTTCAAAGGGTTTATTTGAGAAACACGACAAAGCAAATATACTGTATTTGTTTCATAGTCACTCTTAATAAGCTAATTTTGGGTCAATGATACAGCAAGTCAATGACATATGCTAATTGTTGGAAGCAAAGCTAAATGTGACGGGGGCAGGAGCAATTGCCTCAAAAGCCAAAGCCACAAACTAGCCACCATGTTTTTAAACTCACAAGTTTTATTTGTATGTAATAGGAATATATGTTGCATTCAGATCAAGGATTTCAGAGCCTAAACATCAAAGCCCGTAATTTCTCACCTCAACAAATGCAAGAGGGAAGGTTGTTGCTCAGGTTTGGTAATCAAAACCATGGTAAAACTCATAATTCAAGATCTCTAGTAGATGTACCTCCTTGTTTTGGTAATTCAAGAAACATTGGTGAGGAGACGTACTTCATTGTTTTGATAATTCAAACAACATTGGTAAGAAAACACACTTCCTTAATTGGGTAATTCAAATTTTGCTTCTTAGGTGATGCACTTCCTAACTTAAGTTTGATTCCTGGAAGATGTACCTTTTAGTCGAGTCAGCTTCTTTGATTCCTACAAGACGTACATTTTAGTCGAGTCATTCCCTTTGACCCCTAGAAGACGTACCTTTTAGTCGATTCATCCCTTTTCATTCCTATAAGACGTACCTTTTAGTTGAGTCATTCCTTTAATTCTTAGAAGATGTACCTTTTAGTCGAGTCATCCCCTTTGATTCCTACAAGACGTACCTTTTAGTCGACTCATCCCTCTTGATTCTTATAAGACGTACCTTTTAGTCCAGTTATTCCTTTGATTCCTAGAAGACGTACCTTTTAGTCGAGTCATTCCCTTTGATTCCTATAAGATGTACCTTTTAGTTGAGTCATTCTTATTGATTCCTATAAGACGTACCATTTAGTCAAGTCATTTCTTTTGATTCCTAGAAGACGTACCTTTTAGTCGAGTCATCCCTTTTGATTCCTATAAGACGTACCTTTAAGTCGAGCCATCCCCTTTGATTCCTATAAGATGTACCTTTTAGTCGAGTCGTTCCTATTGATTCTTATAAGAATGTACCTTTTAGTCTAGTCATTCCCTTTGATTCCTAGAAGATGTACCTTTTAGTCGAGTTATTCCCTTTGATTCCTATAAGACGTACCTTTTAGTCAAGTCATCGCCTTTGATTCCTATAAGATGTACCTTTTAGTCAATTAATTTCCTTTAATTCCTATAAAATGTAACTTTTAGTTGAGTCATTTCCCTGATTCCTAGAAGACGTAACTTTTAGTCGAGTCATTCCCCTGATTCCTATAAGACGTACCTTTTAGTCGAGTCATTTCTATTGATTCCTATAAAATGTACCTTTTAGTCGAGTCATTCCCTTTGATTCTTAGAAGACGTACCTTTTAGTCGAGTCATTACCTTTGATTCCTATAAGACGTACTTTTTAATCGAGTCACTCCTTTGATTACTATGAGACGTACCTTTTTATCGAGTCATTTCCCTTGTATAAGAAGTACCTTTTAGTAAAGTCATTCTCTTTGATTCCTATAAGACATACCTTTTAGTCGAGTCAGTCCAATTAACTCTTAGAAAATTCCATTCTTTGTTTGGGATAATTTTCTTTTCAGGCAACCAGATTAAAATTGAAACAAGGTGCCCACCTGAAGAACAGGGTGATGAAATTAAAAGTTAGGAGCCTACCTGAAAGTTAAACAGATTGAAAAATAGCAAGTCAGGAGCCCGCCTGAAGAACAGGGTAATGAAATTAAAAGTTAGGAGCCCACCTGAAGAACAGGGCGAATACATGGCAAGTCAAGCAACAAGGTAAAGCAGTTGAAAAGCAAGCAACAAGAGGAAGAAAATTGAAAGTCAAATTGAAAAATAGCAAGACAGGAGCCCACCTGAAGAACATGGTGTAGAAATTGAAAGCATCACAAAAGTTGATGAAATAGCAAGTCAGGAGCCCGCCTGAAGAACAGGGTGATAGAAATTGAAAGGCAAGCAACAAGTGATGAAATTGCAAGTCAGGAGCCCGCCTGAAGAATAGGGTGATGAAGTAGCGAGTCAAGAGTTCAATAAAAGCTGCATAGATAGGATTTTTGTAATTTCATTTATATTTTTAACTTGTAATTTTCATTTTTGATGTAATGATAGAGCCGCAGACCGAAACCTCGATGGAACCTCACTCGACTCGCCAAATCAGTTGTCCTTCTTTCTACTTCTTTCTTTGAATAATGGTCAGGACAAAATTCTATCTTGTTGTCTACTTCTTTGTCTGAAAACACTTCGTGTTTACATTCAAATGGGGCATGATGTAGACACCTAATTTCTTCCCTCCCCAATATTTTTTTACCTATTTTTACCTTATCCTACCGTGTACCCTTACTCGTGTGATAATCCCTCCATAAAATGACAAAAATAACAATCCCCTAGCTAATTTTATCTTATCCTAACAACTTACCCAATCAAAATAAACCACATCACACCCTACCCCTACCCCACCTACCCTACCCCACAACCACACAATTCCATAGGCATAAATATAACAAAGAAGGAAATCATCAAGGAGGATCCATTTTTCCATTCCATAAATTTCCATTTTTTTCTTCCTTTCCTTTTCTTCTTCACGAGACACGCACCAAAACCTCACAAATCAAGAACACACTCACCACAAAACCATTACCATCATCTTCCATTTTCTACTGCTACCGAGATAAAATCACGCACACACTCACCGAATTCACACTTCTTTCACCGTACGCACACACATAGATCAAAAAAGATAGAGGGAGACAGATTAAGAGAGATATAGGGAGAAAATATCAGTGTTGTAGTGGAGAGAGAGAACTGGTTGGAAAAGGAAAAATAGAGAAAAATAAGAAAGGGAGAGAATACCAAAGAGTGAGAGAGATAAAACATCAAGAGAAGAAAAGAAACCAAGAGGGAATCAGGGAGAGAGAGAAGAATCGAGGAGACGGGGGTGCTTCTTCGGTGAGTTTTACCACTATTCCATCGAGGCTCGCTGGAAAATGACGTTCCCACTCCGTTTTTAGACTGTGTCTCACCAAAAATTCCATCAATTACAAAAAGGGGTGCGTAATTTCATTCGTGATTCAAATTTGGGTCTGATTTAGGTGCCATCATTTGGTTTTTCTTTTTGAGTTATCGCGGGTCTCTTTTCGAGTTAAATTTTGAGGGACTTTTATGCTAGAATTGGTTCATAGTTGATATTTTGGTATTCGTTGAGGTTCCTGAAGAAACTCTTATCTCTCTTCTTAATCCAATTGAAAGCTTTTGAGGTTTAATTCTCGATTCTATTCTCTTATTATCATTATGTGTTTGATGATGAATGATTTATGCGTTGGGTATGCTTAAATCTTGATTGCGTATTGGTTGTTGTTGGATTTGAATGTTGTAGAGTGAATTGATAATTGAAGCATATGTAATCATTGATTGATAAGAATAAAGTTGGGGGCAGAAATCAAAATTGGTAAAAGCGAATCTTATGATATTTTGATTCATTATTAATATTTAATATGATATGTCATCGAGCGGATAGGCGTATAGTAGGCTGGGTAGGCAAATTTAGAATTGGTGGATTGTTGAATGTTTGAAATATGGTTGAATGTTCTGATTTTCTCTTATTAAAAATTGTACTCATTTGGTTGGGGAATGCCTCGAGGGATTTGTATTGATTAATCCGGGGAATGCCCTGAAGTATCTTGTACTAGAAGACGGTGCACGGTCAAATCCCAGAACATTGGGTGGACTCTGGTTTATGATTAGGTTAGGATTAGTTTAGAGTAGAGTAGATTTACATTCCCGAATTTTTATGTTTTGGGTGTGTATAATTGGACTGTACGCTATATTTTGGGATTCTTATGTTTGGTTCATTTGATTTATTTTTTTTAATGTGTTTTGTATGGTTTATACATCCGTAATGCCAAAATGAGCCGATATGCTTCATCGAGCGATCGTTGTCAAACCACAGGATGGAGGGATGCCCAACACCTTCCCCTCAGTCAACAGAATTCCTTAACTGAAATCTTCGTTTGCAGACAAATTTTAGAGTCAAACCATTTTAAAAAGTATTTCCAAAGGTGACTTGGCACACCCGATTTATGCCAAGTGGCGACTCTGAAGTTTGAGTATAAATAATCCTTTTCAAAACAAATTTTTACTTTTTTTCACATTGATAATAAAACCCTTTCAAAACTAAAATCGAATTTTTTTTTGAGTTGAAAAAAGGGGGTGTGACAATAGTTACATTCCTTGAGATCTCGGATAACATGAATAGATGCAAGAATGAGGAAACAACTATATGAATCTGACTGCTCGATTGCTACATTGACTTGCTGGCTTTACTAACTAACTTATGCTGAAAAATATGTCCAATTCAGAGAAAGAGATCTAACAATGCATACCATGAACATTAAATACAGGTAACGTACCTAACTCAAGGTCAGGAAACTTTCTGGATCATGATGAGTTTGGAGTGCATAAAGTCTATTCTGACACTGACCACTCTTGGTGCCTTGGTGACGCAACTCTTTACCCCTCTTTGCTAGAACTCTACACTCTTGCAACCTATGGCCTGGCTTGCCAAACATAAAGCATACATCACTACCTGACCTACATGCACCTAGATGATTCTTACAATACTCATTGCAAAGCAAATAAGAAAACTTCTATTCACATAACCCTGGGCCTCAGAGCTTGGCGCTCTATCATGACGATCATTTCTAGACTTAGGTGCTGGTGCACTAGATGAGGTTGGAGTTGGGGCTAAAAAATTTTTACTATGCTAAGAACGATTACCACCCTGTGACTTAGGATGAGCAAAGCTGAAACTACCTGTCCTTGCTCTCTTACTCTGTCTCTCCCTCATCCTAATCTTCTGCTACTTTATCTGTTGAGCATGAGTCATAAGTCTGGCTAAAGTCATATCACTATTCAACCTGGAAGACCTACACTTATTTACCACACTATCAGTCACCCCTGACACAAACTTACTCATCTTGGCTCTACCATTTGCAACCACATTAGGGGCATATATGGCTAATTGAGTAAAATTAAAAGAATACTTTTTCACTGTCATGCTGCACTACCTCAGGTAGATGAACTCTAGCACCTTAGCTTCTCTAAGATCTAGCGAAAAAAATCTATCAAGAAAAGTAGAGGCAAACTCCTCCCACTCTATAGAACCTGCATCTTCTAACCTTTCTAACTTCTACTATTTGTACCAAGTATGGACCACATCCTACAACTAATATGCAGCTAACTCAACACTTTTCACAATAGTCACCCCCATAATATCTATCACTTTCTGAATTTGAGCTAAGAATTTCTGTGGGTCCTCGTCTAACTTAGGCCCCATAAAAGAAGGATTCATTCAGTAAAGTCCCAAATTCTAGATACAGTTGAATTGGCAACTGGATTGGCTGAACGACAATTGGTTGTTCATTCTGGGCAGTAACTGACAAAGCAAGAGTGGTGAATACGATCCTGAACTCCGCATGAGAAACAAGATCGCCCAAAAGGTCTTCGGGCTGAAGGATTGACTGATTCTCCTTTCCTTTTTTAGGAGGCATGTTCTATAGAAGAAAGGGAGAAATGTTTAGAGTGACTTGAGATTATGCTCACTGGCACAACATGAATACTGAAAGAAGGAAAACTGTTCCTAAAACATCTCATAGCCTCCTGCACATAAGTGAGGTGCACAACACACGCATATAAAATACCCTACTAGATATGGCTTTTAGACTTCCTAGGACTCTATTGAACCTTAGGCTCTAATACCAAGTTTGTAACACCCTAATTTTTTTGAATCGGAATGCTAAACGGTGCTATGACCCCAAAAGAACACAAGCTAACCCATAACTGATACATGTACCTGTACACTGCAATATATGATGTAGTAATATGGAAAACAAGAACAATAGGACGTACAATTCAACTGAATAAAATATATGACAAATGTAATATCTATATGGGTTGCAAATACTAAAAAAAAAACTGATGTCTGAATCAAATTTGAACTAAATCTGAAAGCCTCTAAATATTATCTGAGTAAGGAGTTGAAGGAACATATCTCCAGCTAACTTCGTCTAGCAAAACTGAACTAAAATAATAAATAAAATAAATAATATCGTTCTCGTGGATGAGGACTCACTTTAACTCTGCGATTGGAATGCTACTCCTGATTTGGAACACGTGCCTCTAAACTATGGTGTAACATAAGAGAAAGCACCATAGCACAAATGCATCAGTACGCCTGAATGTACTAAGTATATGAGTGAGGTAGGCTAAATGCAAAAGGTTATATGCATGAACAATGCTAACTAATATGAACGTGAGAATACACATATGCATAAGCAGCTATAACTAAACTCGTGGTGATACTAACTATTGAGTCTGAATACTGACGACATGACTTTACTAATATTGAGATACTGAATAGATGAATAACTATTTCTGACAGTTTGAATTATGAATAACTGGTTTGATTGACTGTGTCTAATATTCCTGAAACTGAATACTGATAACATAAGATATGACAACTAATATAACTGATATAACTGTGATGATTGACAAGACCGATGTCACTGATACTGAGCAACTGTATTTAAGAGTCTGAGTTCAGATGGAACTATCTGAATTCTGTTATATATGGAGTAACTAAATTTGAGATCAGTCCTATCTAGCGGGTGGTCTTTAAATCTGATGGTTCTAATACTGTTAAGCTATAGTTGAGATCAGTCCTATCTAATGGGTGATCTTGAAGTCTATTTATAATAATAAGGATTGACTATCTCTAACAGTACTGAATCTGCACAACTAAACTGAGTTTACTATATTTGAGAGTCTTGAGTTTGTAACTATAACTGTGGGATGTATTCATCTAACCGACACGCCCCATGCTAAGCTGACTGCGGTCCTATCTCTGTCGTGATTAAAATGGTGTAAGTACTGCACCACCAGTAAAGACAACTGTTATGGAGTCAGTTCTAATCTAGCAGCTGACTCTTGGGATCAGTCCTATACATATAAATGTGCTAACGAGTCAGCCCTAAGTATGCCAGTCCTATCTAACGGGTGACATCATGTACCTACACTGGCTATGTAGTTCTTAAACTTAGGTATTATTTCTAAGGATCTCTATCCTTTCTAGTGGGTAAGTCCCTATCCCTAGGCTCACTCGGTGCTGAATCCTACTCCCATCTAAAAGAAACTGAACTTGATAACTAAGCTAAACTAAATAACTAAACTGAACTAATACTATGGTATTGTTTAGAAGAGCTAAACTAAGTTTACTTATTTCCCTTGACTGAAAGAACGGACTGAGTTCTAAGGACTAACTGAGAGAACTAAAATTATTGAGATCGCTAGGAATACTGTTGTTACTGAGATCATTGAGATTACTGAGTACTAAGTTTACTGAACTACTGAGACTACTGAGATTTCTGAGTTTTCCTTAGTCAAATGACTAACTGAATTCTATAGACCATGGCTTGACTAATATTATCATGATAACGTGACATGGCACTATGCACACAACTATATTATTTCGGGTACAAGAACCCCCAGGACTCGATAGAAGAAAACTAATACACATGATAGACTTGATCATAGGAATAACATCCATAATTCATAATACCATAAGTAGGGGATTTCATACTACACATAGTTCTCAACACCATATACATGAAAGGGAATGTGTAAAACATGTAAATACTTGCATAACTTCAATTTCATGAGCATTCCATATCACAACAACAATACACAACAATTAGCATGGAATACATCTTGAGTCATAAGGAATAGAGAATGGTATTGTCATTTAAGTGCTATTTAGCCATAATACATGATTTCTAATCTCTTAGGTATTTTATCAAACACCTTGCATGCACACCTTGTGGCATAGGCATATTCATCACCATAATGATTTAAACCACCAAAAATTCATATATTTCAATTTGAATGCCATCCTAGTTTCATAAAATCACATAAAGATTCTAATTTTTGAGTTTTTTCAACAATAAATCACACAAACATAATCAACCAATAACATAACTTCATGATTCATAGTTTAAAAGAGGGTTCTTGAACACCACGGATGAAAGGAATCCATGGATAAACACTATGCATACCTTAGTGATTGAATCTTAAAAAAGATGTAATGTTTTTGAAAGTTCCTGAAGAAATCCTTTGGCTTGCCCTTGATTTTTTTGACTAGGGTTTAACCCCTTTGGGAGAGAATGTTCTTGTTTTTGAGGAAATGATCTTGAGAGGAAACCCTAATCTTATGGAAAATAATATATTCCTTGAGGGTTATAAATCTTGGGAAGTGAAGGGAAAAGATCAAAATACCCTTCCTAAAACGTACCTCAATTGCTGGAAAAAATAGCTGACAACATTCGTGATAGGCCGTC